>NC_056682.1:175197683-175497683 GCF_018350215.1 Panthera leo
ATACAATATGAGATTAATGATGCATGTGGAATTCAGGATGATTTTTTTTATTGATTTGGGGAGGGACAGGAGTTGGTTTGTCTAGTTCTTAGTTTTTCTTTTAGGTGAAGGGTCAAGGTTGTGCATTGCATCATTAAAAACAGCTAATTAAGAGACACTTGGGTGGCATAGTTGGTTAAGTGTCTGACTCTTGTTTGTTTTGGCTCAGGTCATGATCTCATGTAGTTCGTGGGTTTGAGTCCCACATTGGGCTCAGCGATGACAGTGGAGAGCCTGGTTGGGATTCTCTCTCTCTCTCTCCCTCTTCCTGCCCCTCCCCTGATCTCTCTCTCTCTCCCCCTTTCTCTCAAAATAAATAAACATTAAAAAATTAAAAGAAAACTAATTAATGATGAACTAACTAAATAAAAGTAAGCATTGGTTAATCACCAAAAAGGATGTATAAAAAAATCAAACCATCTAGAGTTTTCTTAGGTTCTAGCTTTATTATTAGCTCTGTTCCATTGTTTCATTATTCTTTTCCAGGTTCTTCAGTTATGTGTTTAGTGACTGGTTTTTTGTTTTTTTTTTTTGGCCTTTCATTCATATAATCTTTTTTATCTTTTTAGATTCCATCTTTATTTCATTTCTTTTGGGCATTTTTACTCTTTCTAAATGTCCCTTGTCATATTTTCAGATAAATATATAGTATTAATTATCTTGCCATTTTGTCTTTAATCATGTGATATGTCGGTTTTAATATTTCCGATTTAAACTCAACTGATATTTCAACATTACTGTTTTTGTCTATTTCTTTCCCACGTTGCTGAATTATTCTTTCATTTTGGCAAGTGCTTGCTTAAGAATTTTTTTTCAAGTATAGGTACTGCACTAAAATTTTTCTCTGCTTTGTGTCCTTCTGTCCTAGTGTTTCTGTATACTTAAATGTTCTGATTCCAAATTTCTGTTTTCTCTTTATAACAGCTTTGTGTGAATCTTATCTGCCTTTTTTGTTGTTGTTGTTTATTTAAAAATGTTTCACATTCTCATCCAGCAATAACAGCATTCCTATATGTTTATGGGGAGAGATTTTCATGGTTCACAAAATTTAGTTCATAAAAACCCTTTTTGGGGAGCCAGTGTCATTGGATGTTAATAGATTGAGACCTTACATTTTTAAGAGACATGATTCTGCTTTTGTGATAATCCCTTTTTCTTTTCCTTGTAATGCCCTGATTTTCACCATGCTCTTTCTTCTTTCCTTCAGCAAGTCTTCCAATAAACATGCCCTCTTCATTCCCACCATCAAAGTAGTGTCTTCCAAGAGACTCTACTGTTATTCAAGTCCTTCTGTTCAATTTCTTCTTAGCACTGCTCTGAGTCACTGGGTCAGAGGCTATTCTCTTTTTTTTGGGGGGGGGGGGTCTTTATGTGCTTTCTGCCATCTCTGGGCTGTCTTTTACATGCAATCTCTACCTGACTCTGCTTAGGTATTGAGTCTGGAGGCAGCTTTGTGAGATTTAGATATTTACTTCTTAACGTGCATATATACTTAACCGTATACTATTCTCCATCCCCCAGTTATGCTTGAGAATAGTTTTATTTGCTCTACTTTTCCATCTCTATGGCTATGGGCAAATGTGTAAAGATATTCAGATTTAGGCAGCTGCTATTATTCTTCAGGAGCCCTGAAGCCCACTATGGTTTTTAAGCTTGAGTCTTTATTGACCCATGCCTCAATGCGAGGCTCTTATTCTCTCCTGTATATTTTGCTGCTCATAGCTGTGCTTGTGGTATATACAGGCTGTCTGTCTCTTTAAACGAAGCACTCTGTGGTTGCTTTCTCTCTGTAGCATTGGTATTCTTCCACTTGCTGTTTTACTGGGAAGGAGATTTTAAACCCTTTTTATTGGAACACAAAACATGACTAGCTACCTGTGTGATGTCAATTCACTTTGGTACATACTATCAAACAATGTAGTAAAAGCTCCCTTTCCCAAGACTGCTTGCTTGAATAAGAATAAGGGACCTTTCCTTTTTGGATGTCTCTGCTCTGAGTCAGAGTACTCAGCTTCGTACGGGAAGCTGGAAAGGATTTCAGACTACTTTTATGTCCTAAGCGGGACACATCCTGCAAAATCTTATATATCAGTTCCCTGTCTTAACTCCCCAAGGAACCACGGCAGCCTGAATCATCTTTTGAAGTGCAAATACCATTTGAGAGGGGTAAACATGAAAATAACTTTTTAATATACCTTTATGTAATAATAAAACTATCAGTTCCGTAAGAAGTTGGCAAGGAAGAAAAGGACAAGCAAAGTTTAAAACTCAAAAGTATAGTAGTAAAACTGAACTTAATAATGTTGAGGATGGGCAAAGCCAAGATTAAATAATACAGTGGCTGGCTCTGGGATTTGCTTCTGATGCATGAGATAAGATGGAAATACATATTTGAAAGTTCTATCTTCCTATAAGCTTTGGCTAATGCAAAACATCATGACTTTGTAAAAAAAAGTTACACTCATACTGTCTGAGTGCTTATATGTGTCGAACAGAAGAGGGAGTGGTCTTCCACAATCACTAATTGACAGATTGATTTAATATTGAGTGACTATTTCAGCAATAATTTTCAGAAGTGGTGGAAGGAAATGCTCTGGAAAACTGTGGCTAAATCCTGAATTGCTGCGAAAGCACTATTGTAGTAAGTGACACTAATTGCAAAATAATGGCCATATACTTTGCAACCAGACTTATGCTGACAAATGAATGTTTTATTATTTTTTAATTTACTACCTTATACATGCAGCTGGCCTGCCAGAACTCCTTGATTTCTTTTGGAAACCAGCCTAGGCATTGTTAGCAGGTTTTTGCCTGATAAATGCCAAAATGTGGGTTCTTAATTTAAACTTTTATTATGGCACTATCAACTACCCTTACAAAACTCTGAAGGATCTATGAGGATTTCTTCCAAATCTTGATTTCCAGGAGCTCCTAAGTAAGCTGTAAATATGTGATTTCTCTTGACACTTGGGATGTCACATTTCCAGGGTAAAAGTGGCTTTTTTTTTCAATCTTTAATTCCTATCCTTTTCAAATATTTAAAGAATACAATTTTGTTCCACATAGATTAAGTACTGGGAAAATATTTTTGTTATTAATGTTAATGATTAAAAGTTGAAATGTTAGCTCTGATGAGGTTTATATTGCTAGTGTTATATCTCATTTTATTTAGATTCTGAACACAAAGCATCTCCTTTAATTCATGCTTGTTTGTCATGTTTGATCTGAGGACAAGGCAGTCCCTGTAGAAATTTGTGGGAAAGCAAGTCCTGTGGAGTGGAGTACAGAAAAGAGTGGGATTGAGTGTTTGGTTTCATCTCCTAATAGTAGCCTGTTATTTTCCCATTTGTTAATATTCATGGAATTTTGATAAATATTTTCACTTCTATTTGCAAAGAAATCCTTCAGTGTCACTTTTCCAAAGATCATGTTTTCAACTTGTCCTTCCTGTGCCCTTGCACGTTACTTTTCTGTGAAGATGAAAAAAAGAAAGAAAGAAAGAAAGAAAGAAAGAAAGAAAGAAAGAAAGAAAGAAAGAAAGAAAAAAGCTATCAGTGCCCTTAACAGGTGTATGTAAAATGCCCTTTCTTAGGGATGATTTCCAAAAGGTTTTGATTCCTGTGCATGGTGTGTAGGAAAGAGTATGGCAATTCCAATGGGGCAGAAATAGATTCCATAGAATCTGTAGTCATATAGTCATTTCCTAAAATAGAAGACAGAAGATGGAACTTACCATGCTTCCTTCATCTCAAGCTCTTCAATGCCTTTGTTTAAAGAAATCTTGTAGCGCCTGGTTGGCTCAGTTGATTAAGTGTCTGACTGTTGATTTCAGCTCAGGTCATGATCTCATGTTTGTGAGATTGAGCCTCTGTCTGACTCGACAGCATGGAGCCTGCTTCTTGGGATTCTCTCTCTCTCTCTCTCTCTCTCTGCCCCTCCCCTGGTCACTTTTTCTCTCTGTCTCTCTCTGTCTGTCTCTCTCTCCCTCTCAAAATAAATAAATAAATAAGCATTTAAAAAAATAGTAGGGGTGCTCAAACTCTGGGTTCATGAGTTTGAGCCCCACATCAGACTCTGAACTGACAGCGGGGAGCTTGCTTGAGATTCTCTTGTCTCCTCTCTCTCATCCTTCCCCACTTGTGCTCTCTCTGTCTCCTCTCTCTAAAAAATAGATAAAGTTAAAAAATAAAAATAAAAATAATAAGGAAATCTTTATTGTTAATACTATTATGTTAACGATAGCAGAGTTCATGGCTTTTGAGTATTTATTATGTTGTAGACATTATGCTAATCACTTCATCGGAATTTTTTTCTCATGTAATACCTATGTCATTGAATCTAATACATAGTATTCGGGTGTTACTATTGGCAAAACTGAGTCTCCAATGGACTCAGCTAGTAAGTAAGCTGACTAGTAAATGCTGACATGAGAGTTTAAATTCTTAAGCATTCTTGTCCATGGCAACATAAATAATGTAGTATTATTATTGTCATATTATTCAGATGACATATTAATTATTGTAAACCTCCATTTTTTTTTTCATTTGAAAAATAAAAATAGCCTCTTAGGGTTGTTTTTCAGTTTTAAGAAAGACCACAAATGTCTGTCTGACACATTGCAGTCTTTAATAAATATTAATTTCCTTCCCTTGTTTTATTGAGATAAAAGACTCTATTTCTAGTACCTTATTTGAAAAAAAATCACTAAATAGTTTAAAATTTTCTTTCTTACATAGCATCTTATTTTGTTCCCTATTAAAACACTTCTAATCCATGCCACTTACCGAATGAGAAAACAGCAGCTTAGAAAGTCAGTAACTGTTCTTGGACTAACACCACACTCGTAAGACCTTAGTCTGTGCCTCTTCCCTTTTTCCTAAAGCCTCATGTCTCCAGGAAGTAATATGATTTCAGGAAAACGTAAGTCACTTTTGCTGACTCTCATTTTGTCACCGTGTTTACGGCTGATCCAGTAAATAATACGCAGTTTGAAGTAGGAAGTTCCAAGTACTTGCAGAACCACATAAATCAACTCTAATCACCATGCATTCTTGCAACATTTCAAGTGCTTAGCAAAGATAATAAATTTAGAACTTTGTATTTTTTATGTGGAAGTGACAACATGGTCAGGACTCTATTTGCTCTCGTGAGGTTGAATGAAATGACATGGAAGGGATCCGAAGGGTAACAGAACGAGAGTCAAACAGAAGTGTAAAATTGCATGTCTTGGTTTTTTCCTCAATTTTATGGGAAAATGGCTGAAACTAAATTACTATGTACATACAAATTTAGGATTTTTATGTCTTCTTGATCAGTTAATCCTTTTTAATTATGAAATATCCTTTTTCATTTTTAGTAATACTTCTTGATTTTACTTTGCTGGCAATTAATACAGCCATAGGAGTTTACTTATGCTTGGTATATGCGTGGTACATTTTTATTATTATTATTTTTTAATGTTTATTTTATTTTTGAGAGCGACAGAGCGCAAGCAGGGGAGGAGCAGAGAGAGAGGGAGACACAGAATCTGAAGCAGACTCCAGACCCTGAACTGACAGCACAGAGTCTGACATGGGGCTCAAACCCACGGATCAGTAGATCATGACCTGAGCTGAAGTTGGACGCTTAACTGACTGCGCCACCCAGATGCCCCTTTTATATTTTTTACTTTTGAACCCTATATTTAAAGGACGTCTTCTCTGTCTTATGAGGACATCAGTTCTATTGGGTTAGAACACCACCCTTATGAATTTATTTAACTTTAATCAACTCTTTAATGGCCCCATCTCCAAATACAGACCCACTGAGGGTTAATTCTTAAACATATACATTTTGAAGGGAGGAGATTCAGACCATAACAATCCCCAGTAGATTTTCTTTCATGTCCAATTGGCCAGGGTTTAGTAATATGCCTAATGCTGATTACTGGCAAGAGAAAAGGGAACTCTATGGTTAGTTTATGCCAAACAAAATTTACCTCTAATACTGGGAAGGTCATTAACTTTCTTGGACTCATATAGGGGTGTACATTTCAGCAAAACTGGAGTTCTACCTGGGTGAAAGAAGTGAGGGTGGTTTTGTAATGACAACAGACCATCACACAGTCTTCAAGGCCTTTGTAACCCTGTTCCTGACTTTCTCTTTAGACTCATATACTTCTACTTCTTGTCTTGCTCCCCACACTCTAGGCAGAAAATTATGTATATTTTTTTCCTTTTGAGATCATCACCCTCTCTCTAATGCCTTTGTGTTGGTTGTCCTATCTAATTGGAATCTTGTCCTCAATGTGTTTACATAGCTCACTCATTTCTGTGTTTTAGATCTCAGCTTAAATGACATATCCTTAGGAAGACCTGACTTTTCACACAGCACATATGTTGCTCATATAGCATGCTGTTTTTTTTTTTTTTAAATATCACATTGTGTTATTTAGACAATATTGTCTTCCATATTAGACCTAAAAGAATTTCATGGCAAGAGTATCCTTATCTGTTGTATTGATTTCTCCAACACAGTTGTTTGACACTCAGTAAATGTTGGTTGGTTTATTGCATAAGAAAGAGAAACAGGAATATTAAAAGGTAATTTTGATATCGAACTTAAGTCTTCAAAAATGGTTCAATCCATTAGCTGAATTAGGGAAGACAAGAAGCGATGATTATTTATAAAGAGTACAAAGTATCACCTTTGGTAAGCTAGTAATATTTGGGTAGAGATATATTTTAATGGCTGAAACATATAAAGTAGCATAAAAGCATATTCTGTGTATATATTGTATTTAAATTTGTTTTACTAAAGTTTTATCAAACTGCTCACTTACTTTCTCTCAGGCAGAATAATAAATTATTTTACTAACTTTGATTTTCTTTTATTCTTATATTGCAGAAACATAGTGCCAAAAACAGCCCATTTTCTATGAATTCCCTGACTTAGACCACATTTTTAAATATAAAATTAAAATCTACGATGTGGCATATACTAGTGAAACTATGAAGAAAAGGTAGCATTTCAGACAAGACTAACTTTTCTTATGCCTAATCAGATTATGTTGTTGTTGGGAGATGTAAGGGCATGACGTTGTATCACAAACACAATAATAAAGCATTTATAATAACATGCTCATACTTAAAATAATTACTTTCTCTTGTGAGGACAAGCAGCTTCCAAACAGTCGCAGTGATAATCTCTGATGAATGGAAAATTTTCTGGACTTAAACTTTAATTTTCAGCTGTTTCATAGAAAAGTTTATTCTTTGCTTTTCTGGGTTGTAAAAGAACCAGGGAAGTTGTCTTTCAATGGTTTCTTCACCAAGGGTTTATAAGGCTCTTACCTATGAGGACCTTCAAAGAATATAACATTAGCTAAGGTTTCAAGCCAGATTTTATGGCTTCCATGATCTTTAACTCTTGTCATAGTAGCTTAAAATGTTGAAAGAAAGAAGTTGAGGTGAAGCAGAGGAGACAGATGGTACATGGGGAGAAAAGAGCACAACGGACAGAACCACTGGAAGAAAGTAAATGGTTGTGAAAAAAAAATGCTGGACAATTTATGTGGTGCGGCATGAACTTTTACTTAACTCTCGGTGTAAGAAGAAAAGTGCAGCCATCGGCCTTATTGCATTGGTGCTGAATATGTCATGCGTGTTCAGACAGCATGTGTTCTGAATGTGTATTTACACATTAACAACTGCATTTTCATTTATGCATTACAAAGACACAATTTTTTCATGATGTTTTCATGATATTTTTGACCATAATGCAAATAAAAACAACGATAAAAAGGATTTATAGCTGCATCTGGTGGGTTTTCATTATTTTTTTGGTGGCTGGAGAAGAGCCATTTAAAAGTTGCTAAATTTTTTTTCTGTCTCTGGAAGTAAAAATGTTTGTAGCAGCATTTCTTTATTTTGGGAAATCCCTAGGCTAGGATAAAATTCCACATGTTTTTGGAAAAATATAAAGAGGTTCCAGATCAAGGTGCTAAGTGTTTTATTATCAATGTAAACCATGTGCATCATTACTGGGACTGCCTCTGTCTTTGCATAATTAGATAATAACTCCCCCTGTGCATGATTGGGGTTTGTATGTGTGTATGTGAGTGTGTGTTTGTATTTACATCTCAAGCCCGAGTAGAGGAAATTGGAGCAAAACCTGGCTGGAGAGCTTAACGGGCAGGGCTTTCTGTGATGCTGCTGTGGCGTCTAGAGAGAAACAGAGCAGGCAGTTCTAAGTCCATTTGCGTGGAAACTCAGAATATGAATAAGACAGATTTGGGAAATGAACTGTTGATTATTATCATTATCTTGTTTAGGCTGTGGAGGTCCAGCACAGATTTGAATACAACACTGTAAGAGGAGCATGGAGAGGACACTGGTGTGAGATGTCAAAATGCTCCCTGATCTTCTCGGGCAGCAACGTCTTGCTGTGAAAATAAGTAAGTCAACAACAGGTCAGTAGGTTTGAATAGTGGAACATGTCAGAATGCCTCACGAATTCCCAGATTCCCAGATTCCCTCATGGATTTCTCATGATTCCCAGAATTTTCTGGAGAATTTAATTGAAATACTGGATTTTGTATGGTCATTTGATATAGTCTCTGACTGTTGTTATTTGGTTACCAAACAGAACCATAAATAGTAAGGGGTGAATGGAAGGTCTATGTCTATGTTTGTCTCTGTCTCTAACTGTCTATTAAATGGCCAGTTTGGAACAGCCTAATAATTATGTAAATTATTGTAGAGATAGTCCAATCAGCTCTTTGGTATTGGATTGAATTCCTTTCCTCATGGCTTGGTCAAGCACTGATCAATATCCACATTGTCAGGGGTATCATTACCTATTGAGGAAACATATTCAATCTACTGATGACACTGAATATTACGTATTGACCTCAGATTTTTCCTCTAGTGCCTCCCCCTACTTGTTTTACCACTCAAGGCCACACAGAGACATTTATATTATTTAAAATGACCTATCATAACCCACTTCTCTCCAAAAGGCCATGTATTTTGGGTTTCACAAGCTATTCTTTATGGCATAAGGTACTCTATCCATTTCTTATTTTATATCACATTTTTACTTCCTCATTGAATTACTCTTTTTGAATGCTAAATCTAGCAGGACAAAAGAAACTATGCACAAATAAAACCATACTAATCTCATCATGGCTTTCGTAGTCACATTTTGATTAAAATAATGCAGTGTACCAATGACATTAGAATGTTTGTGATGAAGATTTGAGGGGCTATGCCTTTCTGTATTCTGGTGTATTTGTTAAATTTTAATTACTATGTGCCAAGAACTATGCTGTTTTACAATCATATCTATGATTTTAATTTTACTATCCCCATTTTAGGGATGAGAAAATTAAGCCTAACTGGAATTATTTAACTTCGCCAAATGGCTAGAGCATCAATCAGGTTTCAAACGCTGATCTTTTTGGTTTCAAAACCCATGCCTGAGATGTCTATGCAAAGCTGTAGGAGAGTGAGACAATGGTGCAAAGTGCAGCCACTAATCTTAGTGGGTCCTGATACTGATTTTAATTATGCTGGGCCAGGGTTGTAATAATCCTTGTGCCTTAGACAATGCCTGATTTATTTATGCTATCCTCAAACATTTTGGCAGTATTATTCAGGGTTTTAGCACACATAGCAACATCACACTTAACAACCGAGTGGAAGGTTTGTATATGAACCCCCATGCAATTCCATACCTTGGTAAATTAGTTTGCAAAGCTCCCCAAGCACCTAAATCTCTTGTGGCCAGTGGGGATAATCTGAGCCTTGGTCAGATAACAGTTCTTTACCAAAACAGGGATTACTGGTAACAGCAACCTCATGTTCAAAGTTCACAAACTTGCAATGATGGTGGCAGTGCTGTAAGTTCTCTCATTCAGGATATTTGTGACAGTTTGCAAAGTCACAGAGTGTAATATAGGATGAACTGGATGAGTAAATTTCATATAGAATGTTGCATGAGCTAGACTTAGATTTCATGTAAAGTACAGCGAGACTCAGACTATCACCAGGACTCATTACAGTTTCTATGCAACTGCTGGGAATTCATTGTACTCTGTGAACAATGATAATAACTGTCTATGATGTTTGTTTTTGTTTGTTTGTTGAGGGGCTGTAGTTGATTTAGAGAGCCATATGTGTGATCTTCTAGAATGTTTTCACAAGCACGTTTTAGAAAGAGTGCCCCTTTGGGAACAGGGGGACCCATCCAGTTTAGCTCCCTTAACCCTTCTCCCACTTTTAGTTTTAAACAACATATTTGTGTCTGTATTTATTCATCCAACAAGTATTCATTTAGTGACTGAAATGAAATATTTGAGATAATATACTAAATGAGTTAGTCCTTGTCCTTAAGGAGCTTAGAGTCAACTATAGAACAAAGACAAGTTTATTTGCAGGGGCAATTTTAATTGCAATAAAAAAAATGATTTTTATTATTCATGTGGTGTCTTTTATGGGTCAAAGTTACAAATGTTGCTGAACCTTAGGAACAATAAGAATTAGACATTATTAGAATTCAATGTCTCTAGACTCTTTTCTGCGAATATGTTTTATTTGTCTTCCTCCTTCTTTGTCACTCTGGGTCTCAGTCTTGCACATCATTCTCTCTTACTCTCTCTCTCTAGTCTATCTTATTATAAACAAATTTTTGTAAAGGACTATGTAGTAAATATTTGGGGCTTTGTGGACCATATAAGTTCTGTTTCAGCTACTCACCACTGCTGTAGCATAAAAATAACTATGGAAAATATATCAATGAGTGAGTTCCGATGAAAGTTTATTTATGAACACTGAAATTCTGATTTCACATATTTTTTACTGAAATGATGTATTTTTTATTCTTCTGAGTCTCAATAATTTTCTTAAATTGTCAACAGTTTAAACGTGTACAAACTATCGTAGTTCAAGGGCCATATGAAAACAAGTTTATGGCTCATAGTCTGCCAACTCATGCTCTATATAGCAAAAAAATGGCAGCTGCTAGTTCATGAGCCTTATATCTTACAACTTAGATCAACAATAAAATTCCTGACTAAAAATTCTTACTCATTATGGGCCAGAGGCTCAGGTACATGTAGAAAATGACCTCACCGAGAAGAAATATATAAAACAAAATAAGAGCAAATGGGTATTGGTGTGACAAATGGGGTGAGTTTCCGGTCAAGTGGAAAGTCTGCTTTAAATGAAAACTGTGTCCAGTTCAAAAATTAAATGGGTGATTTCAATATAGAGACTTGGAGACATAATAATTAGGGAGGCACAGGGGAATCTTTTTTTTTTTTAATTGGCCTATACACAACCCAAAAGAAGGAGATATTAGCAAAAATGTGCAATGTGTAACCAGAGAAATGATATTGGTACCTGCTCAATAGTCTGGAGTAGAGACTGAGATGTGAAGTATGCTAAAGATAAGCCTAAAGAGAAAAGCAGAGAATCATAACATTATATAAATCATAACAGCCCTCCTATGCTATCCCTAAGAGTTTGGACTTTCTCCAAACTCATGATGGTTATGGATTGAATTATGTCTCTCACCAAAGATGTGGAGATCTTAACCCTCAGCACCTGTGCGTATAACCTTATTTAAACACAGGATTTTTGGAGATGGTCAAGTTAAGATGAGGTCATTGTGGTGGGCCCCAACTCAGTATGACTGGGTATACTTATAAAAAGGGAACATTCAGACACAGAGATCTACATACATAGAGAGAAGACAATGTGAAGACACAGGGAGAAACGATGTCCTCTGCAAGTTAAGGAACATCCGTAGCTACCAAAAGTTAGGAGATAGTCACAGAACTGATACTCCCTTACAGCTTTCAGATGGAACCAAACCTGATGACATCTTGATTTCAGACTTACAGCTTCCAGAACAGTGAGACCATAAATTTCTGTTGTTTAAGTCTCTTTGTGGGACTTTGTTATGACAGTCCCAGGAAATTTTTGTTCTGTATAGGTCACTGTCTTGTGAGCAATGAGAACAGTGATATCAAATTCAAAGTTTGAGATTAGAGGTGTTCCTTTGAAATCCTTAAAGATAGAGAAGAAGTGATTTAGCACCAAGAATCTGGGGCAGGTATCAGAGGACCAGGCAGCAGAACATGAAACTGTTAACTTCAGCATTTTCTTCCAGTTAGAATGTGCTGGAATTGTTGCCTTACTGACAGCAGCAGCATCAGCAGCATTACTGTCAACCTGTGAGTCAGGTTTAGCCACACAGACTATTTGATTGTTAATTCCATATTCAAAGAAAATGTGACTATAGGAGCCTTCAATATTTGTTTGTTGTAGTTGTCACCGTTTTTGTTATTTTGATTTCAGGGGCTTTGTGTGTGTGTATGTGTGTGTGTGTGTGTGTGTGTGTGCCAATTTTCTCCTAATTTTCTTAAAAAAAATAATTGTTGTGAATGTCACAGCTATGGAGACATATTGAAAAAAAGATATTCATCATATGCAATCGATATAGATGTCAACCTTTCCCTGAAGCCTGTCCTATGTGGCATGCACTGGCATTGTTTTTAAGTTAGCTTTGAGTTTAATTCTAAGCACCCAGAATTATATTAATTTATTAACTGACAACTTGAATCCATTATTGAACTAATTCAGAGTAACTGTATATCTTAAAAATGTAACAGTGTAGCATCATCTTAAGGGTTAAAAGTATTAAAATTGTAGAGTTTCAAACTAGCTCCCAATTATTTTTTTCCTAAAAACTGCAAAAACCAGGGTGCCTGGGTGGCTCAGTCAGTGAAGCATCCTCCTTCGATTCAGGTCATGATCTCAGAGCTTGTGGATTCGAGCTCCCGTCAGGCTCTTTGCTGAAAGCTCAGGGCCTGGAACCTGCTTCAGATTCTGTCTCTGTCTCTCTCTGCCCCTCCCCTGTTCACACACAGTCTCTCTCTCAAATAGAAATAGAACATTAAAAAATTCATTTAAAAAACCCGGCAAAAACCTATTCCTTGTAAGTAGTGCATATTACATGTAACATAATATATAATTTACATCTACAAATTATCATCTACAAACAGTATATAATAGATTTAAACAATTTTTGTGTCTATAAAAGAATCTATTGAGAGTCATAGGTGAGCTCCAGCTGAAGATGAATAATATGTAAAAATTTGGGATGGAGTGCCCTGTGAGGAAAAGGGACCAAAGAATTGCTCCCAGAGAGTGGTTGCACACACCATGATGCTCCATCAAACTTCTGGCTCCACAGGTCAACGGAGTGAATTTAGAATACTGGATACAGCAAAGGAGTCAGGGAAGGGAAGCCTGGATACAGAAGGACCAGAGGCAATGTATTGTTTGTGGGGACGGATATCCTCTGGCCAGGATGGGAAGAGGATTGGGCATAAAATGGAATCATGGGGAAAGTTCCTTTGAAGTTTGCACTCATTTCTCTGCAAATTTGACTGCTGTCACTCTCTGCTCTCTCTGTGTCTCTTTACATTAGTGGGTGGAATCCATTTCCCTGCCTTTTGGATCTGTGACTTGCCTTTATTACTAGAACATGGGTTCAGCCCTTCAGAGACTCGTAAGTTCCTACTTTTGCTCTCTTACAACCAAGCTGTCATGTTGCAAAGAAGTCCAGGCAGTTTGTTTGTTTGTTTGTTTGTTTGTTTGTTTGGAGAGAGAGGCCATGTGGAAAGGCCCTGGAGTCTGAGGCATTATGTTGATGGAGAGAGACCAAGTGGGGGAAGATAGAGGCCCTCTATTCAGCCATTAGCTGGCTCTAAAGGCTCTGAAGTTGTGAAAGAGGTTTCCTTTAACCTTCCAGCCAAGCCTGTCCAGCTTGAGTGACCTCGTGTAGGTCCACAGGGAGACATCTGCCTAGTCAACATAGGGAATGATGAGAAATGGTAAATCATTGTTGATTTAAGCCACTAAGGTTTGGAATGATTTGTTATGCAGCAAATCACATTTCCTGTGCTGAAGTCGAAGAATTATGAATAACTTCTTTCTGGCAGAGAGAATATTAACAGAAGTTAGATGGCTGGAGTAGTGATGGATAATGGAAAATTATGTTTTCGTCTTTGAAAGGAACTTCAGTAGAATAATAATCTTGACTTTTTATGTCTTCCTTACTTATTCTGCCTAAAGGATATTAAATGAATTAAATCTTGAGTGGCTTTGGAAGGAAAACAAAGAACTTTCCTTCCTTCCTTCTTTCCTTCTTTCTTTCCTTCTTTCATTTTTTTCTTCCCTGCCTTCCTTCCTTCCTTCCTTCCTCCCTTCCTCCCTCCCCCCATCTTGCTCTTTCTTTCTTTCTTTCTTTCTTTCTTTCTTTCTCTCTTTCCTTCTTTCTTTCTATCCTTTTTTGTACCTGTTCTCCTCTGCTCACCCATCTCTTGAGTCTTAAAAGGGATAAAAAGGGATAATTCCCACCTGGCATGACCTGCCTTTTTTTGTTTGCTTAAATATTTTATTTTTAAGTAATCTCTACACCCAATGTGGGTCTCGAACTAACAACCCCAAGATCAAGAGCCACATGCTGTACCAACTGAGCCAGCCATGGCCTGCCTTTTTTTAAGTTGCTATAACTGGGTAAGTATATCTGTCTAAATCTGAGATTGGGTGTCAGGAGGACCACTTTCTCAAATGTATAAACCACATTCTACAACATTAGCTCTGTTGGTAATATTTGGTTCCTATTAATCAGCTGTCTTACTGAATTCCTCAGTCATTTAGAAGCTGGGTGGTGAAGAGGCTTACCATGTACTGAGCTCTATTTAAAGACTGATACTATTAACCTCAATTCAGAGAATAATGTTTTAAAATTCACTTTATAAGCAAAAGCTTTATAAGCTGATTGTTAATTCTTAACTAATTAATAATGTATTTAGTTTTATAAAATATTGATATTCATATATTTTAAAATTGTCTGCAGGGACTAAACAAATGTTTTGTACCTTAGCTTTGAAATGCATTTGAAATCACACTTTCTGATTAGAGAGAAGGTCTTTGTTTTTCAAAAAAGAGTAAACTCTGGCAAGCCATATAACATTATAAAGCAGATAATTTTGCAAGAAAGAAAGGCTTTATGGTGGAATTGGATGCAAGCATATGGATTAGGAATCAGAACGCCTAACCCTTTTATTGATTTTTTTCTTTTCACTCCTTTCTTCTCATCCCTCAATTTACTCAGCTAATCAGCATAGGACAGTTTAACTATACAGGTGGTTGTGAACATGAAATGAGTAATGAATAATATACAGGAAACACTTTGGAAGCCATCACAAATATTAAAATACGAGGTGTTATTCAATATGTTCTCACAAATATGTATTAACGTCTTTCTGGGAGTTAGCTGTCTGGGTACACTCCAGGCTAAGTGAAACTTTGAAATATTTTGCTATTTGGGGCCCAAGTAAACAATTCCTACAATTCCAGCTGGAGTTAAAATGAAAGTTGAGTCAGGATCATTACCAAGTGCAATAGACCTTTCTGTAGTTGTTTTGCTGTCAGTTCAAATTTTTAAGGACTTTATGTATCCTGCTCTCTTAGACCTTATGGCTGCACAGTTGACCACTATTCCCTGATTAAAGTTTAAAACCACAGCACCCTTAACAGGTCATAAATCATCTCATTCATAAAGGTGCAGATTACAACAGGGGCACAGCCTCATCACTTTTATGGATGACTGTTTCTGATTAGGCAAAACATACAATAGGTATATTTTCTACACCCGACAGAATGCCTCTGGCTCACAATGGTGCAAGGAACATCTGTCATTTTCCCTCTCAAACATCCATCAGGCAAAATTATTAAATCGACATGCATCATTTTGGTATAATAGAACTAAAATCACTGTTATAGAACATAATTCTGGGATTGATTTTCCCTGCTTTGAAAATAAACAACTTGGTTTCACGTTCATGGTTATGTAACAGCAGGAGATCATTATCTTGTGACAAAATTCCATTTTATTGACATTATCTCTAAATGATCCCTTGATAGGATATATAAAATTTAATATACATTCAATTTAGAAAGATTTCATTCACATCATACTGACATATATCTATTTTCTATTTATTTTACAGCCTACATTTGAATCCAAACACAATATTTATTTCTCTGATGTTTACTTCTTGCTCAAGTCATGCAAACATAATCCTGATGAAAATTTTGATCTAATACACAGACTTTGACACCAAATGGGTGGATGGTGACTCCTGACCCAGTAGTATGACCTTGGACAGGGGGCTTGCTCTCTAATTGGGTTTACTAATCTGTGAAATAAAGATAATAATAATGTGTAATTCATATGATGCTGCCTGGATTGACTGAGTTCATCATACATCTGACCTACTTAAGACAATGTCTGGCATATAGTAAGAGCAAAATGACCAACATTCATTTTATAGTATTCGTGCTTTCATTCATGTTTCATTCCTTGCTTGGTTCTGTGGCCTAGAGCAACATGTTTCAATTCTCTAAGCTGCTGTGTGCTAAAAAGTCTTCTACTTTTCACGTGTTTGTGGTATTAGATGAAGTGATATTTGTAAATTATGTTTTAAAAGAGTATAGAAGAATTCCCTTGCATAAATGATTCAAGGCAGTTTTGAAGCTGATTCTTTAAAATAGTTGCGATTATGATACTTTAAGAAATCATGTCCTACAACGCATTATTGGAAAAGCTGTTTCCAAATGAACTGTGCATCACCACGCATATTTTCCCTTTCCTTCTGCAGTTCTGTTCTTTAACCTTCCTAATTCAGCTCTGTGCCCCAGAAAGCTGACATCTATGGACTGTATCCCTCCGCACCTTTGCCCTATGGCTTCCCAGTGAGTTTGACCTAAGCAGAGAATCAGTTGAAGATTAGAAATCGGAAGCGAGGGACGTACAAATATGTATGACCTTAATTCTCTCCACCAGGTCACAGGGAATTGAGTGTTATCTCTTTATTGAAAGCCACATCTCTGTTTGGTGGCTCTCACTGATCTGAGTTTGGTCACTGCTTCTTCTCCTGGCCCACTTAGACCTAGAGGTAACAAGGCTCCAGCTCTTGCCAGCCCGGGGAACTTCAGAATCCCTCGTCAATTTTCCCAGTTCAACTGCTAGCTTCCCTTGTGAAGACCACCTTTATTACTCAGTTTTAGCGTGCCATCTGTTTTCTGTCTAGATCCTCACTGATACATGTACCCAAGTTTTAATTGTAGAGTAAGCAGCCACATCTGAAACATGTGAAAATGTTAAGTGCCTCAGAGAGATGAATTTTATGGTTCTTGAGATTCTTTAGTGTGTTCAGGGTGGTAGTTGAAGTGCTTGTTTTATGTGTAATCGTTTTGAAGATGTGAAAGTATTTGTCACCCTCAGTAATACAATTTTTTTTTAAAAAGTGTTAAAAAGTATAGTGCCTTTTGGAAACATAAGGTCAGATTAGCATTCATTTGGATTTCACAAGGTAACTGAACACAGATTTGAATTGTAAAGTAGCTGTAATTATCTTTTTAACAGACACAGTAACTCTTCTTGGCAACCAGCACTGTAATTATAGACATTGTGTTCAGTACAAACTTCCATGTTTTTGACAGGCTGGAAGATGAAAAGATACACAAGGACTTCCTGTTGTTAGTCTCACTTTTTGTTTCTTTACATCTCTTTACATCTGAAACTACGACCCAGATGGGATTTATGCTTCATTATTCATGACATATTGTCACCTTTAGAAGAAAAAGAAAGTTTGCCTTCACGGAATAAGGCTGAATTTTAATGTTGGGATGCAACTTATTGTTTGCATGATGGTATTAATCTTTCTAAATAATAAAATGTGCCTGGATATTGCAATATTTGGGTAAGACAAATAATGTTACAATATAATAATAGTAAAAATGAAGTAATTCTTAATAATAAGATACAGCACATCAGAGATACTGGGAATAACAAAACACAACATAAAACACAAGAAAAATGCTAGAGAAGAAATTTAAAAATGCATTTCTGTTTGGGATGCCATTTTCAGGGCTTAAGATAAATAGAAGTGGTCACCAGAGCAATTTTTGGTCGTTCAAGCAATTCTGCCCCAATTAGGGGCAGAAATATTCATTCACATTCAAGAAAGCTGCAAACCAAGAAATCAAACTCCAGTGACCCTGATTTTCAGGTCCTCAATTTCTCTCACACTTCACCTTTCGAGCTGGTCTCACATTTTCTTGCTCCCTTCTGCCTATTTGACTGATAAATGCCAATATGTTTACAGATACCAGGGAGAGATTTTTTGCCTAAATTCTTGAGAATGCAATTCAGATTTTTAAAAAATTAATACCTCTAATAAACTTCTTTTCTATTCTGACCTGAGATGAAAATATTTATTATAGCAATTTGCAGGGTGACTGTATGGATATGCACGGAGATGAAGAAAAATTTGTTTCAGGGGGAAAAAAAAACAGTGGGAGAATTAGCTTTAACATTTTCAAGAAGAAAGTTTAGTGGGAAGCAAAGGAAGTGTCTATGATGTTCCAGACTCTTTAACATATTTTGTTATTTATTATGCTATTATATAGAATAAAAATTGTATATAGAAAACATTACCATTATCTCCTCATCTTCCATCTACTTTCTCACAGGGAAAACAGCCTCAAATTTAAGAGAGATAAAACCCTCCTCAGGTTCGTACAGCCTGCAATTTTTACAGCTGAGAATACAGACATCTCTGGGAGGGGGATAGTACACGTGTGTATGTAAGCCTAACAGTATATACCATAGGCTAGGTGGCTTAAGCAGTGGAAGTTTATTTCTCCCAGTTCTTGAGTCTAAGAACTTCAAGATAAAGATGAAAGCAGGCAGGTTTCATTCTGAGGTCTCTTTTCTTGGCTTTTAGGCAGTCTTTATCGCACATGATCTCTTTGTGTGTGAGCAGAGAAACAGAACTCTGGTCTCTTCTGGTTATAGGGGCACAAATATCAACAGTGACACCACAATTGTGACATCGTCTAACCCTATTTATCCCTTAATGGCTCCACTTGACCATATCATCACATTAAGGGTGAAGGCTGTAACACGTGAAGTTTGGAGATGCAATCTATAACAAAGAGGGTACTATATATATATATATATATATATATATATATATATATATACACACACACACACATATATATATAATC
Organism: Panthera leo; assembly: GCF_018350215.1. Lineage (NCBI taxonomy): Eukaryota > Metazoa > Chordata > Mammalia > Carnivora > Felidae > Panthera > Panthera leo. Next base: position 175,216,856 of record NC_056682.1, read on the forward strand.
AAATATAAATTTATTATATAAATTTATTATATAAATTTATTATACATTATTATATATATATATATAATTCGATCCATTGGTATTCTGAATTAGATGATAAAGAAAGTTATCCCATGGGAGGTTTCCTTCCCTCCTTCCTTCCTTCCTTCCTTCCTTCCTTCCTTCCTTCTGGGTTTATATGTGACTAGGAGTAAATGATATATCCCTACCTAGTTATTTCCATAGGAAATATACGGTCGTTACTCATTTGATTTACAACTTGACTTACAATTTCATCATTTTTTGAATAATGCAAAGATTTTATACACATTTTCATAGTGTATACTTTAACACTGTATAATGATTTTTCAAAATAATAAAGAAAATTAAAATTTTAGTTCCAAATCATTACTCAGCTCTTAAAACTCATCTCACATATTTGTAGCCTTTGAGGTAAGAATAAAAAACAAACAAAACAAAAACAGTGCTGATTTTAGACTTCCTTCTGATCAATTCCTTTTTTACAATAACTTTAAGCTTGTATACGTGTGTATATCAGTTCTTTGCTTTATAGGCATACGTGTATTGAGAACTATTTATATAATCCTTCAGGAAATGATAAAATTGATTAAAAAACAAGACTGAGACTTTTAATAATACAAAGTAAAGAAAAATAATATATTTAGGTAAAAATGAACAAGTACAGATAAGAATAATTTATGTTTTCAGAGTAAATATGAAATTAATGAAAAACATTTGAAGAGAAAGTACAAGATACTGAAAGTTAGACTGACAATTAGAATAGTTACATGTAATTTCAGAGAACATAATTTTGAAGAGAACAGAAGAATAAATAATCGAGTACTCTTTAACCTGTAGTGTTTATTTTTTAAGTTTATTTATTTTTTTGAGAGAGGTAGAGAGCGAGTGGAGAGGGACAAAGAGAGAGGGAAACAGAGAATCACAAGCAGGCTTCACACTTGACTGAGTCATGTAGGTGCTCCTTTAACCTGTAGTGTTTTATGTTATGGTGCCAGCCTTTCTTTCAAAGATTTTCCCTCCCCTCTTATTATAATGTTGATAAACTAACTAAAAGTACAAATCTATTTAATTTGAATAAAATAGCCTGTGTGAGTTATTACAGTTTAGTCTTCAGGAAATTAGCAAGATAAAGTCAGACCTACTGGCATATTTTGAGAGACTCAGTCAAGCCCTTCTTTCCATGTCAATCTAGAAGGAAGCCAAGCACGCACTTATCGTTGCTTTATTAGGGTACTTCAAGGATAAGTCACAACCTACTGAGATAACATACAGATTTGGTAAATGTCAAAAGTAAGTTGATTTATTACATTAATTGATTACATGACAGTTTCCTTTTTAGAGGAAGAAGTCACAAAAAATTTAAGAATTGTGATATTGTCTATGCCAGATAGGTTAAAAGATAGAGCCCATCCCAATCAGTTAAATTACTGAATAACGTGGTCTGGGACCATCTGGGACATCCCATGACATTACACAGAAATTATAGAATAAGCTGCAGTCAATTGCAATCCTACTCATAAACAAATGCATAACTTATTATCACGCCTACTTGGATTTAGTTGGACCTATCAAAAATCTTGATATTTTCTCCTCTTGAGTCTCCTATTAATCATGATAGATAAAATCACACCTTGAAATGTGGTCCAGAGCACATTCAGACATGCAGCAGGTTGAATTCAACATTAAGATCATATGATGCTATTGCACAAATAATTTTGGAAGTAACTGCTATGTAGACAAATAAAGAATGGAGTCTATTGTAGAAATCTAATACTCTCACACAAGAGCATTATTGAAATTTTGGGTTCATGAGTTACCTGATGCAGTGGATAGATATAGCTGTATATCTATAGATATAGAGACATTTGACAACCTGCTAATGGGCTTTGGTGAAACATCTCCACTGAGGGACATCAAATAATATGAAAACCAAAATATCTTTCTGTCATTGGTATATTAGAGAGGCACTGCAATAGAATGGATCAGTTCAGCAAAGCTCACTGAAAATATGAAAATGTGTTACAGGAATATGCCCCCTGTATACTGTAACCATGGATAGGTCACAATTCTGCTTTGGGACAGGCAATAAAATCCCCAGAAAAGTGGTCTCAGTGTACCATTGAGAGTAACTGACTTAAATATTCTCCACGCTAAGATAAAGCAAGCAAAATAAAAGATGTAATGCATTTGGAAGTCTGCTTCTATTTGAATGAGAAGAGACACATCTGCAGAAGGTGCAGAGACGAGGACTGTATATACGGTACTGAAGGAAGAATTAGTCTCTCATTCCCAGGTTAAGGTTTTGGTTTGGCCATCAACCTTGTTGTGTAGTCTGGAAATTGGCCCTGGATAATTAGACACTTAAGAACACCCTTATTTGGAGAATGCAATTATAGAAATCTTTGCGGGAATTCTGAGGATGAATTAAGGCATTGATGGTGCCCACCAATTGCCAGCTCAGAAAGAAAATGTAATGCCAAAGCATATAACCTCTGGAGATTTGACCCCTGGAGATGACTCCTTGGGTATGTGAAATCAGCAGACACAGAAATGAGCAAGCTATATTTTGGATAAATGATAATATGTTCCATTGTCAATGGCTGAAGTTGCTAATGTGGTTGAAGATGTACAGAATGTGAATAGAATATAAATTATCAAATATGACTGTGGTAGATAGTTTTCAAAGAAAACATGTGATAAGTCATGCATGCCATTATTTAGCCCTTATAGAGTCCTCTCCTGTACTGGATATGGGCTGGCCTGAGATGCTGACCAACAGCCTGTGAAGGGGCCACCCCACCAGTTATATGTACAGACCTCAGGAGGGCAAGCAGCTTCTGCCTCCTCCCTCCTGGAATGCTCACTCTCAGAGGGTTCAGATAATGGGAAAGAGGCATAACTACTCTGCTGAGAGATTTTATAGAGAAATCATGGAGAAGCCACTTGGAGAGGAGAGAACTCAAGATTACATGAAGATAGGCAGAGATTCAGTAATCCTGTCTCACAGTGGAGACTGAGATACTCCAGCAGCAGCTCCCCTTTGATGGTAACTGCCTGAGATACTCTGAGTGAAACTAGTGGAGCAACTTCCCAGTGCATCCCAGTGACTCCACACAACTGGGAAAGATAAAAAGAATGAAAAGTATAGTTTTGGGCCACTAAATTTTAAGGTAGTTTGTTAGTTAGTAATCTATACTCAAAATAATGTCTTTGGATAAAATCCTCAAAGCTATATGAGAATTCTACAGTGTTAGTGTGAACAAGTAGATAGATGGTGACTCTGTTTACAGAGATGAATAAGATTAGGGGGGAAATGAACACAATTTGGGCAGGGAATGGAGAAGAGGGAGACTTATTCTATTTTTTATGTTAAATTTGAGGTTCCTTCTTAGACATCCATCCAGTAAAGATGCCAAGAAGCTGGGTTAGCATATTTGAATCTTAATGAAGAGTTCTAAGTTGAGGCCATACATTGAGAGTCACCAGTAATTTTAACATTTATAGCTATCATATAACAAGGTCATATGGAAAGGGAAGGCTTAAAATCAATCTCTGTAATACTACAACATTTAGTTTGAGTAGAGAAGGAAATGGAGAAGAAGAGTGGTTAGTGACCAAAGAAGAAACCTAGGAGGATGTGTTAGCATGGAGGACAGGTGAAGACAGCATTTCAGTAAGTGGGGAGGGGTCAATTGTGCAAAATGTTCCTGAGTGGTACAGTAAGATGAGAGGATGTATCAAGGATATTTTCTGTTTACCCTTCCAGATCTACTCTCTATCCTTCTCTTGCCTGTATTCTATCCCAGGAGGCTAAGATGTGTGGACTAATCAGAAGCTTCTTTGAGCTCTGACTTTTGTCAACTCTGCTAACTGGGATCTCCAGTATGAGATCTAATGGACAGCAGTGAGTAAAGTCAAGGTGTTCACTCCCTACCTCATTTCTTGAAGACTTGTCGTAGGCTGGCTCTGTTCCTCAATTGGGAGATACAACTTTTCTCTAGGTACACACGTCTCCATAATTCTTTCCTTCATGATTAGTAAATGCATCCTCCCTTCCTCGTTCTGGGATTATGGTCAATAAGAGCTCCATTGCTAATCGACCTTGGGAGCTATTTTATGTCTGCGGTTTCTCTAGGGTTTTCCTATAGTTTACACATAAACCCCATGTTCAGCCTTCCTTGAATTGTATTAATTTTACTATGTCATCTGTTTCCTGTTGCAACCCTAAGTGATACATAAAAATGACATTGGGTTGCAGTGTGGATGTTGTAGTTGTTCTCGACAAGAACAGTTTCAGCTGCATGAGACAGGGATACAGATTAACTGCAATATGTGCATAGGGAAAATGATGTGAGAAATGAGAAACAGCAACCATAGAACATAGTTTTAGGATGTTTTGCTATAAAGGGGACAGGGCATTGGGATGCTTTCTGAAGAACGGAGCATGTGGTAAATGAAACATTATTATTATTTTTTAACTAGGCAGCTTTCTTTGCTACACGAGTTCTCAGAGCCTCTAAGATGCTAAAGTGTATTTTTTTAAGTTTCATTTATTTATTTGAGAGAGACAGAGACAGTGCGAGTGGGGAAGGGGCAAACAAGAGAGGGAGGGAGCATCCCAAGCAGACTCCATGCTGCCAGTGCAGAACCTGTCATGGGGTTTGAGCCTACAAAACCATGAGATCATGACTTGAGCCAAAATCAAGAATCTGACGCTTAACCTAACTGAGCCACCCAGCTGCCTCTAAAACATTATTGAGAACAAACTGAAATGAATTTCAAAAACATCCTTCTAAGTGAGATTTTTTTTCATATATGACATCCAGTTATGCCATCTTTTTATAGAGAAGAAATTCTGACTCTGAAAATCTAAGAGGGATCCAGAGGGTATCCTATGGCAGGGGGGGATAGAGAGCAGAAACTCTGCTACTTTAGTTCAACTCCACTGCTTTATCTTAGAGCAAGTCAAAATCAAAGGCAGGAAGAAAGGACCTTTGAGACTCTTTGTAATTTCCTAGATTTTCATGGTAGGAAAGGAAGCAGAGATTAAGGGGAGAAACTCTGTTCACTGATTTCCCTTTCTGAAAGTTGTATTTTGTAAAGCTATTTGAATGTTACACATTATTGGAATACAAGCATTAAAGGACAGCACACATTTGAGAAGTTCTACACATACTTTGTCATTTATTTTATAAATAATTTCCCTCAGCTTTTAACATAAAATTAGTGACACTTGAAAATAACAGTTAATTTCAGACTTTAAAATTTGTCCTTAATTTCTTAAAATACAGGCTTACAGCAATTTGCAGTTTGTCTCATAAGCAAAAGTCTTGGTGTTGGGTACATCTGTTGGAAAAAATAAGAAGCTTGGAACTCTGTGAGATCAAGAATTTAGAGTAAGCCCAGGGAAAGTAGGGTCATGTAGATACAAGTGCTGAGAATCACCCCTTAGGTCTCGTGTATTTACTTCCCAAGGAAATGCATAAGGAGATTTAGAGAAGAGAGAACACGCAGCTGAGAGTAGAAAAACTAAGCAGGTGTAAAGTTTAAAGTATAGTTGATAAGAAAGAACAAACCCCTTAAGCTTCTGCCTTGTCAAACAATGATCACACAGATCTTGACTGTCTTCACAGGTCTTTTGTGACTGGAAGAGTTCCATGAGATGCCTCATTAGTTCATAAGAGCTGGAAATGGCATGCTACTCCATTTATATTATAGTCAAAGGAGCTATTCATTTTCACGATACACTTGATGGGTTCATTCCAATAATTAAATTGGGTTACTACACAGCAAAAATCAAGTTTTAGCCGTATATTTATTTTGTTAACCTATTATTAATGAGTTTTTCCCTGTGAAAGAATTATAGAAGATGTAGATAATAAATACAACCTAGCTAGGTCAAATATTGAAGCTAATAATGCTATTGGATCCTGAAGATTGGCAAAAAATATGCCTAGTTTTGAATTATATATGCAAGTATCTTCAAGTTGATGAGGCTAGAGCTTGAAAATGTACTGGAAAACCTGTGAAATTATATTCTGTTCTGCAAATGTTAAGGTGTTATGTATAAATACGTGTTTAAGCTGGCTTTAATTCTTTGCCCATTGGCTGTAGCTTTTATTCAAACCAACAATTACAAAAAAATCTGAGCAACATTTTTATAATAACGTAATTTTTAAAGTTTGTGCTGGTGGTCTGTTTAACTGTCAAATATTGTGAATTCCAACAGGTTTGCTGACCATAAAAAATATTCAAAACCCATAATATTTCTTTAAGAAGGCAGAGTAGTCTTTCAACTTAATAGGTTTATTTTTTTTCTTCCAAGGGGAAGGCACAACAAGAATAAGAGAGCAATAATCACTGCACACAAGGAAACTGTAGTATTAAAACAATTAGAAGCATACAGGTAAGCCTATAAAAGGCAAAAAAAAGTAATTTTTCAGAGGCAGCTGATTAGAAGTAACTTTAATTAATATAAAAAAAAAAACAACTCCTCATTCTGATAGGGCTTGAGAAACTCATGGGGTAGTATTTCTGTTTTTTGCACTTAGGTTCAAACTCCACTAAGAAAAAAAAATGGTATGGCAGATAAAAATAAAAATAAAATCTTCATTAGCAATTAAGCTGATACTAGATAATATAAATTAGATGTACTCCAATAATGTTTTAACACTGAATTTCAGTGTTAGACCTACCCATGTTGTCTTCCCATGTTGGAACCTGAGCTCTTACGTTTTAGAGTATTGAAATTCAGAACAAAACACGGGCTTCCTGCTGGCAACTAGCACTTAATAAGGAAAACTTGCCTGGTAGAGATGAGCAGTACTGGTTCCTGAGTAAGAATTCACCTTCATATGGAGGAGAGAGTAAAGAGGCAGGCGTTTGAGACAGTTATCTTAAAGCTTGATGGTTTTTTGCCTGGACATGTGGTACCTGTCCTTAGCCAAGATTTAGATAAGACAAGTTAGCTAGTGATTTATGATGTTCTATAGAAAGTTCAAAACTTCATTGGAGCCAACTAGGACTATATTTTTTTCTATTGCTTAAAGATGTATAGATTAATAGTTCACCTTACTTAACTAGTTACACAGCCTAGCTTGACTGTAATGACCAGTGCTATTAAAATATGTGACTAAAGACTTTTTCTCAGAACCCCATGAACTGAGATTTATAATATGTTTTTCATAGTCCATAATCAAAAGATGAAATTCATCTTTACAATTGAGAATGCATACTGAGAAGCTGCATAATGAGGGCTTTTTTGGCTCCCAATGTTTACCTGTGACTTCTTTCTGTAACTGTGGCATGCACTTTGCATTTGTGACACCCTTAAGTGAGTATGGGCTAAGGGGTCTAATGATTTTGTTCAATTATTCAACTCTGCATAATTGGTACACTTCACCATCTTAGGGAACTCAAAATTTTAGGTCTATAAACATATATGTGTGTATAAATAGAAACTTGTACTATACTCAAGAAATAAGCTCTCATTATGTTTAGCGCATAAACCACCATTGGTGAAATGTTCCAAAAGAAACAAGGCTAAATTGGCACAGGTCTAGAGTTCCCAGAAAAGTTAACTTTGCCTTTCAAGAGAGACATAATAAAATAAAATAAAATAAAAAGTCTATCTACCTATTTGGCCTCTTAGAGGAGAAGGAAGGAAAGTGACATGGTCCATATACATAGAAAACTTCAGTAGAAAAGGTTAAATAACACACAAAACACAAAACAGACACTCAGATCAATGGAACAGAATAGAGAACCAAGAAATGGACCCACAAACGTATGGCCAACTAATCTTTGACAAAGCAGGAAAGAATATCCAGTAGAATAAAGAGAGTCTCTTCAGCAAGTGGTGCTGGGAAAACTGGACAGCGACATGCAGAAACATGAATTTGGACCACTTTCTTACACCATACACAAAAATAAACTCAAAGTGGGTGAAAAACCTGAATGCAAGACAGGAAGCCATCAAAATCCTCGAGAAAACAGGCAAAAACCTCTTTGATCTTAGCCACAGCAACTTCTTACTCAACATGTCTCTGAAGGCAAGGGAAACAAAACCAAAAATGAACTATTGGGACCTCATCAAATTAAAAAACTTCTGCACCACGAAGTAAACAATCAGCAAAACTAAAAGGCAACAGACAGAATGGGAGAAAATATTTGCAAACAACATATCAGATAAAGGGTTAGTATCCAAAATCTATAAAGAACTTCTCAAACTCAACACCCAAAAGCAAATAATCCAGTGAAGAAATGGGCAAAAGACATGAATAGACACTTCTCCAAAGAAGACATCCAGATGGCCAACTGACACATGAAAAAATACCCAACATCACTCATCATCTGGAGAAATACAAATCAAAACCACAATGAGATACCACCTCACACCTGTCAGAATGACTAACATTAACAACTCAGGCAACAACAGATGTTGGTGAGGATGCGGAGAAAGAGGATCTCTTTTGCATTGTTGGTGGGAATGCAAGCTGGTGCAGCCAGTCTGGAAAACAGTATGGAGGTTCCTCAAAAAACTAAAAATAGAGCTACCCTACTATCCAGCAGTTGCACTACTAGGCATTTATGTATGGGATAAAGGTGTGCTGTTTCGAAGGGACACATGCACCCCAATGTTTATAGCAGCACTATCAACAATAGCCAAAGTATGGAAAGAGCCCAAATGTCCATCAATGGATGAATGGATAAAGAAGATGTAGCATATATATACAATGGAGTATTACTCAGCAATCAAAAGAATGAAATCTTGCTATTTGCAACTATGTGGATAGAACTGGAGGGTATTATGCTAAGCAAAATTAGTCAGAGAAAGACAAAAATCATATGACTTCACTCATATGAGGACTTTAAGAAACAGAACAGATGAACATAAGGGAAGGGAAGCAAAAATAATATAAAAACAGGGAGGGGGACCAAACATAAGAGACTCTTAAATGTAGAGAGCAAACAGACAGTTACTGGAGGGGTTGTGGGAGGGGGGATGGGCTAAATGCATAAGGGGCATTAAGGAATCTACTCCTGACATCATTGTTGCACGATATACTAATTTGTATTTAAATTGAAAAAAATTAAAAAACACACACAAAAAACCCAAAACACAAAAACAATACACAACAAAAAAAACACTTCACTGATAGTTAGGTGTGATATTAGAGAATAAAAAATGAAGATTGGCAAGAGCATGCATCCTCACCCAAGAAAGGCCATGAAGTATGATCCAGATGGAAGTAGAGCTAACTCAAGATCAGTGGTCCAGGACCTTGGCAGCATAAGAAATAAACTTATAGAGACTACAGGCCCCTACCTTATGGGGATTTAAAAACAAAGAATGTGATTTGCATAGTTGCTGTCTAAGTTACAAAGGTCCATGTGTAAGTGAAAAGTAGCTGCACTCAACAATGCAGGTAGTCAAAATTTAAAACCTATTAAACTTTATTAGAATTATATGGCCGGGGGCAGGATGATGGTCATTACACTCTTGCAATATGAAACAAGGCTGATGCTTGAGAGACATGGAATCCAAAATAAACCAGGTATTTCCATCGATATTCCAATCCATGACATTTGGTATATGGGATGAGGCCACTTTTGTTCGGAAGGCCAAGAAAATTTTTGGTTTAAAATATTGTAGTTGTAGCTGATTTATTTTTTAATGATGTTAATCTAAATAATAACTCAACTGCCCTTTGATGTAATAATGGTATAATCAGTGAGATTGCTTTGATTGGTTTTAACAAAACTAATACAGTACTGCTACAGATGACCAAATATGTTGATAGGTTAAAGACTAAAATTCCCATAAGCTGTCTTCCAATGGAAACTAGCCAGGGCAGGGACTAGATTTGGTTAATAACCAACTAAGTATGCTATTTAATAAATCTATTAATACTTTTCATATAGTTCAAATTTCGGTGATAGGAGGAAGTAAAATAGTTGTATCATTTCAAACATGTTTATTCATTCTGTTAAACTGAAATTTGTTTATTTTTTGTTTGTTTATATTTTATTTAAAATTTAGTCAATGTACAGTGTAATAGTGGTTTCAGTATAATTCAGTGATTCATCACTTACATACAACACCAAAGCTCATCACAACAAGTACCCTCCTTCATACCCATCACCCACCTAGCCCATCTCCCACCCAACTCCCTCCATCAACCCTCAAAATGTTTTCTATTGTTAAGAGTTTCTTGTGGTTTCTTTCCCTCTTTTCCCTTTTTCGCCCCTTTCAATATGTTCATCTGTTTTATTTTCTTAAATTCCAAATATGAATAAAATCATACGGTATTTGTCTTTCTCTGATTGACTTATTTCACTTAGCACAATATATTCTAACTCCATCCACGTCATTGCAAATGGAAAGATTCGTGCTTTTGGATGGTTAAATAACATTCGTGTGTGTGTGTGTGTGTGTGTGTGTGTGTGTGTGTGTGTGTGTGTGCGCGCGCACGCGCGCAAGAGAGTTCCCTTTCCTCCATATCCTCACCAACACCTGCTGTTTATTGTGTTGTTAATTTTAGCCATTCTGATAGGTGTGAGGTGGTATATGACCATGATTTTGATTTGTATTTTCCTGATGATGAGTGATGTTGAACATCTTTCCATGTGTCTGTTAGCCATCTGGATATCTTCTTTGGAAAAGTGTTAATTCATGTCTTCTTCCCATTTGTTAACTGGGCTGTTGTTTTTTGAGTGTTGAGTTTGATAAGTTCTTTATAGATTTTGGATACTAACCCTTTTTCAGATATTTCATCTGTAAATATCTTCTACCATTCCATAGGCTGCCTTTTAATTTTGTTGATTGTTTCCTTCACTGTGCAGAATGCACAACCTATGTTTCTGCCTAAAGGAGTTAGAAAAGGAACAAAATTAAGTCTAAAGCCAGCAGAAGAAAGGAAATAATAAAGATTAGAGCAGAAATAAATGATATAGAAACAAAAACAACAGCAACAAAAACAGAAGAGATTAATGAAACTAAGAGCTGATTCTTTGCAAGAATTCACAAAATTGATAAACCCCTAGCCAGACTTATCAAAACAGAGAAAGGACCCAAATAGATAAAATCATGAATTAAAGAGGAAAGATCACAACCAACATCCCAGAAATACAAATAATTATGAGAACATCATGAAAAATTATATGCCAACAAACTGGGCAGTCTGGAAGAAATGGACAAATTCTTAGAAACTCACAAACTACCAAAACTGAAACAGGCAGAAATAGAAAATTTGAACAGATGAGCAAAGAAGTGGAATCAGTAATCAAAAATCTCCAAACAAATAAGAGTCCTGAGCCAGATGACTGTCCAGGAGAATTCTAACAGACCCTTAAAAAACAGTGAATACCTATTCTTCTCAAACTTTTCCAAATAGTAGAAAAATGGAAGGAAAGTTTCCAAACTCATTCTCTGTAGCCAGCATTTCTTGATTCCAAAACCAGACAAAGACCTCACCAAGAAGAATTACCAGTCAATATCCCTGATGAACCTGTATGCAAATATTTTCACCAAGATACTAGTAAATCAAATTCAAGATTTAAAAGAATTCTTCACCATAATCAAATGGGATTATTACTGGGCTGCAGGGCTGGTTCAATATTCACAAATCAATCACTGTGATATATCACATTGATAAAAGAAAGGATAAGAACAATGCGATTCTCTCAATCAATTCAGAAAAATCATTTGACAAAATACACCATCCATTCTTGATAAAAACCCTCAACAAAGTAGGGATAGATGGAACATACTTCAATATAATAAAGGCCATATACAAAAGACCCACAGTTAATATCATCCATGATGGGGAAAAACTGAAAGCCTTTTCCCTATGGTCAGGAACAAGACAAAGATATCCATTCTCACCAATACTATTTAAAACGGTATAGAAGTCTCAGCCTCAGCAATCAGACAACAAAAAGAAATAAAGGTCATGCAAATAGCCAAGAAAGAAGTCAAACTTTCACTATTTGCAAATGACATGCTACTCTATATAGAAAACCTAAAAGACTCCACCAAAAAATTGCTGGAAGTAACACATGAATTCAATAAAGTAACAAAATGTAAAATCAATGTGTAGAAATCTTACATTTCTATACACCAATAATGAAGCAGCAGAAAAAGAAATAAAGGAATCAGTACCAATTACAACTGCACCAAAAACAATAAGGTATTTAGGAATAAACCTAACTAAAGAAATAAAATCTCTGTACTCTGAAAACTATAGAACACTTATGAAAGAAATTGATGAGAACACAAAGATATGGAAAAATATTCCATGCTCATGGATTAGAAGAACATTGTTACAATGTCTATACTACTCAAAGCAATCTACACATTTAATGCAATCCCTATCAAAAAAAATTAACTTAAAAAATAATACCTATCTAAATCTCATTTGATGAAACAAATCATTAATATTTTGATGTTCGTCCTATTGTTTTGTGTTTTGGTTAAACCAGTTACACAGCTTGGTTACATGACTAGGGAAGTATAACAATAATCTCACTAAAAACCTTCTCTGGATTTCTTTAAAGCAAGATTTCTTGCACACATCTTTATGGGTTATAATTTGAAGATGAAGTACATTTCATGTGTCTGAGCAGGATGCCTGAGGAGTTGTGTCTGGAAGTCTCTTAGGCTCCTTGATGCTTGCTTATGTTTTCTTTCTCCTGAACCACCATATTTCTTTATGTTATTCAAGTCTCAAATGAATATACTCTGAGAAGTTTTCTGAGTCCTTTCAATCATTAGACTCTATGCAATTGATGCATAAGAAAGGCTGAGAGTGTTCTGCTGTTGGCAGTAGCTCAATATGGTTATGAAGAATGTGGTCAGTGTTCCCAGCCCTCCTTAAGCCCCTGGTATTAAACTTCAAAGCTATGGTCAGTCAGAGTAATAATGAGATAAAATAAGGAGATCAGCAGTCTTGTCAAGACAGCTCTGCCCCCACCTCCATTAAGCTTCTTCCTATTATTGAAACTACTCCTATTAGGTATTCTTGGAACTTCTTGTGGACTGTGCAGATTTTACTTCCAGAAGGTTTTGAAATGTAAGTGTATAACACCCAGGGTACTCTACCTAACATCAAAATTCAGTTTTCAAGTTATTTTCTGGGTTAACACAACCCATCAGAGTTTTAGAATGAGATTTTATGAAATCCTAAATATATTTAAGTAATATAATTTTAATAGTAAATTGCCCAATTTGAATACAAAGTCCTACAGCCTGTGAATTTCCTGCTAATAAAAATTAAAATTCTATGAATAAATCCCCTGTACACAAGTTGTATACTATTATGAAATCTAAAAAGTAAAACAATTTTAATGTCTAAAATCAAATTATTTTTTTGCTTGAACATTCAAGGAAATCAAATTTCTAAATTCACCATTCTTATACACTTTTGTATAGGGTATCAGACAGAAGAGTTGATGGTGGTGTACAGTCAATTTTCTGTAAACATTTCAACTTGGTCTGTCTCACTGAAATATAACACTTACTATGGAAGAAAAATGAGTGGATTGACAATCTGCCTTCTCAAAGAACTTGAAACATAATATGAGTTAAAAATTTGATTCTGAAAAAAAAAACACTCTTTGGAAGTGTTACCCGGGAGATATGGAGAAGTCTTAGGAAGTGTAATATATTAGCTACATTTATTTTAGTCATTGGGACCAATGGCTGAAGTCCATTAACTAGGTTGTTAAGTCTAATTCTGTGAGAGGAGAAAGTAGTATTATAATAGGCAAGGAATTCTTAGGGAAAATTTCTATTTATAGACTGCATAGGTGGGAATAATATATTTTTCTTTAAAAGCATTCTATAAACATTTATTCATTAACACTGAATTAAATACTTAAAATTAAAAATTGACCTTTTACTTCTCAGACAATTCACAGTCTAGAACAGGAAATAAGCCCACAAAAAGATGATTGTAACAGATAAAATACATTGGGTCTCCTGGGAACCTGGAATAAGAAAACCTAGAACAAGTTACATAGAAAATTGTATATTAATTTGAGATAGTCTTTAAATAATGCATGGGTTTTGACGAGTCCACAATCTTGGTATGGGCAGAGAACATTCCTGATAATTACTATGAACAGGCAAAATGTAGAAGTATATTCCAGGAGATGGAGATCTTTGGTAATACAGTGAGTGGGGCTTTTAGGCTGGGATTTATAAGAGATAAAGCTGGATTATGATCATATTCTTTCAACTTTGAACATCAATCTGCAAAAATCTTGAACAAAAATTCATGTGTTTTTCTGTGGTCCTCACATCCTGAGTAACACAAATATAACTCAAAAATCACTGATTATCAATGGAATAATCACCAAAGAGTCTTTTGGGAACGAAGGGAAGCTTATTTAAACCCTATACAGAAAGACAACATTAAAAAAAAATTGGAGACCACTACTATGACAAAGGTATCTTTGAACAAATTAATTACTGACCTTGCAAGTGTCAAGGTGGATATAAGCACATGCAGATTGATGAGGGGATGATGCCACTGTGCAATTTACAATGGTACCATTTGGATACAAGCAGCCCTGCAGTCTCGTGGTTTGGCAAGAAGAGCAAAGCTTATGGACTGGTCCTGATTCCCCAAGCCAACTGAACAAACTTATTTCAAACTTCTTATTTATATTCAACAGCTGCTCAAAGTACCTATTGTAGATTTTTGTCTTTACTTTGACTTCCTACATTATGGTCAATATCTTTTCTCCCTTTTCTTTAAAAAATATATATATATTTAATATATATATAGTTTATTTTTAATGTTTATTCATTTTTGAGAAGGAGACAGAGCACGAATGGGGGAGGGTCAGAGAGAGGGCGAGACCCAGAATCTGAAGCAGGCTCCAGGCTCTGAACTGTCAGCACAGAGCCCGACGTGGGGCTTGAACTCATGGACCAAGAGAGATCATGACCTGAGCCCAAGTCCTTAACCGACTGAGCCACCCAGGCACCCCTCTTTTATTTATGTATATTTTTTGACAAAATCTTCCGAATTTCCTTATAGGTATAATGAGTACATGCACATGTGCATGTACACACATATTTGTGTATGTGCGTGTGTGCGTGTGTCTCAAAGTCCACCTTGTCTGTAATAAAATACTTTTTAAATTGTGGGTAGATTTGACAGGCAGTAATGAAATACTGAGTTTGGTTTTTTTTGAATAAAATTATAAAATTACAAGCATGTGAAATTGATCATATTTCATAAGTTCCCCTTTCCCTACAACTTACACATTTCATAAAGTGAAGGCATAAAAGGAAGGCATTTAGAAGAGTTAAAGAAAGTGGTTCACACAGAGCTGACTCTCAACAAATGAAAGTTTCCCTCATCTCTTTTGCCTCTTTAACTAGACTATTGGAGGGAAGGGATGCCTACTCAGAAATTCCAGATGGAGTTGACAATTAGATAGTGTCGGTGGCTTTAAAAATTGCCACCATTATTATTATTTTTTTCTGTCTCACTTTCAAAATAGATTTGAGAAGAAATAGGCCTGGTATACTTTGGTGACAGGGTCAGAAAACCACAGTTCTCTGAAATTTCTTTGTGCTGTCCAGAATTCATCAAGTCAACATATTCACCCTTGTTATCGCTACATTTTCAGTTTTGCTTTTCAATTTTATAGTAGCTTTGAAAGACAGTTTATAGCTTAAGCTTTATAAATATTTAAGTGGCTGCTATAAGAAGTTGAGATCTGAAGCCAGGTGGAAATAGGGAAATGCAATTGGGAAAAAAAGACAAAACATTAGAGAAACCTCAAACAGTGCCTGGAGAACTTAATAGGAAAACAAGTGGGTTGACAGACGGAAACATCTCCTTTAGGAACTAATTTCAAAGTACCTGAAATCTGAAAAAGTACCCAAAAAATGTGTGCAGTTTCCATTTAAAACATTTATTTAAAGATCTATATATAAAAAAAATAAAATAAAAAAAAGATCTAGTATAATCAAATTCCCTTTTAGAGATTTGAGCTCTAGGATTTTAGTAAGAATAGATAAATTTAAACACCTAGTACCTATCTATTTATTCTAGAAACTTTAAAAAAAATATTTGTGAGTCAAGATTGCATTTCCTTGGGAAAGGACAAAGAATCACTCAAAGTACACCTGTACTAATAAGCATAGAAAGTTCACATTTCTAAGTGGTAAGTATGATAACAAGTGCCACAATTGCATCATCTTATGCAATATCCTTATGAATTAGGTCCTATTATTATCTACATTTTATGAGAGAACTGGTATTTACAGAAGTGGTCTATCAACTTCACAAAACCAACAATGAACAGACCTGGGATTTGAACCCAAGTCCGTTCACCCCAAAGTTCATGATCCCAACAACACAAAACACGGTGATTATTAACATTTGATACAGTGGGCAGACCTTAGAGTAGGCTCCGTGATTCCTGCCCATTGGTGTTCATGCCTGGTATAATCATTTCCCCCTGATTGTGGCAGGACTTGTGACTTGCTCCTAGACCATAGAATATAGGAAAGATGAAGAGCTTTTGCAAATGTAAATAAAACCCCAAATTATACTCTCTGTGTAGATTTGCTGAAATAAACGTCCATGCTGAGAAAACCCACATGGCAAGAAACTGTGGGAAGCCATAGGAACTGTAGACAGCTTCTAGGACCGGAGGAAACTTCCTGCTGAAAGCCAGCAAAAAGCCAGCATCATTAATCACACAACTATAAGGGAATGAATTCTGCCAACAGTAAAAATAGAGCTTAAAGTGGATTCGTTCCCAGCAAGCCTCCAGGTGAGAATGTAGACATTGCACCCTTGTGAAACACTGAGCAGAAGACCCAGCTAAACCGTGCTCAGAGTCTTGATCCAAAGAAACTATGAGATAATGATTTGTGTTGTTTTATGATGATAAAATTATAGTAATTTGTTAAGCAGTAATATAAAGTAAATATGAAGTTATTGTAACTATATCATATTAATTATAAGAAAATTTCTTTAAGGGACAGTTTTTTATTTGGATGGCCACATGCTTATAATCTCTCTCCCCCAACTTTATTGAGGAGTTAACAAATATAATTGCATATGTTTAAAATGTACAGCATGATGATTTAATATACATATACATTGTGGAAAGATTAAAGAGATCAAGATAATTAACACATCCATCATCTCACATAGTTAAGTCATTGTGTGTGTGTGTGTGTGTGTGTGTGTGTGTGTGTGTGTGCGCGCGTGCGCGTGTGTGGTAAAAATGCTTAATATCTACTCTCAGCAGCTTTCAAGTATACAGTACAGTATTATTAACCATCATCACCATGCTATATATTACATCCTCAGAACTTATTCTTATAACTGAAAATTTGTACCCTTTGACCTATACCTCCCCATCTCCCCAGACCCTGACAATCATCATTCTATTGTTTCTATGAAACCAGCCTTTTTAAAAAAATATTCCACATGTAAGTGATACCACGCAGTATTTGTCTTTCTTTGTCTGACTTATTTCACTTAGCAAAAAATTCTACAGTTTTATCCATATTGTTGCAAATGGCAAGACTTCCTTCTTTTTATGGCTGAATAATATTCCATTGGGTAATAATCCCTAAGGAAACCCTATCCACAGTTTTACTTTCCACAGTTTCAATTATCCAAGGTCACTGGGATCCAGAAGCAGAAGATCCTCTTGACATACTGTCAGAATGTCAATGGTAGCATAACACTACACTCGAATGCCTGTCATTTACCTCATGCCATCTCATTATGTTGACATTTTATGATCTCACATCATTATAAAAAGATAAATGGTGAATACAGTACAATAAGATATTTCTCTCTCATAGAAACCACATTCACATAATTTTTATTAGAGCATATTATTATAATTGTTCAATTTTATTATTAGTTATTGTTATAAATCTCTTACTATGCTTAATTTATAAATTCAACTTCATCATAAGGATGGATGTATAGAAAAAAGACATATACAAGGAAATTAAACTTCATCATAGGTATGTATGTATGTACAGGAAAAAACACATAAGATTTGGTACTGTCGTTTCAGGCACCCACCAGGGGTCTTCGAATGTTATTCCACATGGATAAGGGGCAACTACTGCTACTATTACACACACACACACACACACACACACACACACACACACACGTAAAATATATAAAACATATAAATGTGTTATAAAATAACATATTTTCTCTATCCATTCATGTGTCAAGGACATTTACATTATTTCCATATCTTAGCTATTGTGAATAATGCTGTGTTGAACACAGATGTTCAGATATCTCTTTGAGATAGCTTCTTTCATTTCCTTCAGATGTATACCCAGTAGCGGGGTTGCTGGATCATATGGTAGTTCTATTTTTAATTTTTGAGTAATTGCTGTATTGTTTTCTAAAATGGCTATACCAATTTACATTCTTCCAAAGAGTGTATAAGGGTTCCCATTTCTTTACATTCTTGCCAACATTAATCTCATATCTTTTTTTAAGTTTATTTATTTATTTTGAGAGAGAGGGAGAGGGAGGGAGGGAGGGAGAGAGAGAGAGAGAGAGAGAGAGAGAGAGAGAGAGAGAGAGAGAGAGAATATGAACAGGGGAGGGGAAGAGAGAGAAAAAGAGATAATACAAAGTAAGCTCCACGCTGTCTGCACAGAGCCCAATGTGCGGCTCGATTTCATGAACTGTGAGCTCAAGACCTGTGATGAAAGCAAGAGTTGGACACTAAACTGACTGCACCACCCAGGTGCCCCATATCCCATTGTTTTGATAGCAGCCATCCTAACAATAATGAGGTAATATCTCATTGTGCTTTTACTTCTCTGATAATTAGTGATGTTGAGCACCTTTTCAAATATCTATTGGCCCTTTGATTGTCTTTGGAAAAATATAATTATTTCCTTTACCCATTTTAACTGCATTCTTTTGTTATTGGGTTGTATGAGTTCTTTTTTTTTTTTTTTCTCAAAGTTTATTTGTTTACTTTGAGAGAGAGAGAAAGCACAAGTAGTGTAGGGGCAGAGAGAGAGGAAGAGAGAATTCCAAGAAGGCTCTGCACTGTCAGTGCAAAGGCCAACACAGGGCTCAAATTTATGAACTATGAGATGATGACTTAAGCCAAAATCAAGAGTTGGATGTTTAATTGACTGAACCACCCAGATGCCCCAAGTTGTATGAGTTCTTACATATTTTGGATACTAACCCCTTATCAGATATATGGTTTGCAAATATTTCCTCCTATTTTATAGGTTGCCATTTCAATTTATTGATTGTTTCCTTTGCTATGCAAAAGCTTTTAGTTTGATGTAGTCCCACTTGTTTATTTTGGCTTTTGTTGCCTGTGCTTTGGTGTCATATCCATTGAATCATTGCCAAGACAAATGTCAAGGATCTTTCTCCCTATGTTTTCTTCTAGTTTTATGGTTTCAGGTCTTAAACTTACCTCTTTGATCCATTCAGATTTAATTTTTGTTAGTGGTTGTAAAATAGGGGTCTAATTTCATTTCTTGGTGGAGATCCAGTTTTCCCAGCACCATTTAATGAATAGACTATTCTTTCTTCATTGTATGTTCTTTGATCTTCTGTCAAAACTTAGTTGACCACTATTTGTTTGGGTATGTATCTGAGCTGTCCATTCTGACCTGCTGGTCTATGTGCCTGTTTTTATACCAGAAATAAAATCATACAGTTTTAATTAATATAGTTTTGTACTATAGCTTGAGATCAGGAACTAAGATGCTTCCAGTTTTGCTCCTTTCTCAGGTGATTCCATCCATTTGGGGTTTTTTGTGGTTCCATACAAAGGTTAATAGAGTTTTTTTTTTAATATTTATTTATTTGTGAGAGACAGAGAGAGAGTGAGAATGCAAATGGGGCAAGGGCAGAGAGAGGGGGACATAGGAGCCATAGTGGGCTCTGCACTGACAGCAGTGAACCCAATGTGGAGCTCAAACTCCCAAACTGTGAAATCATGACCAGAGCTGAAGTCGGACGCTCCACTGACTGAGCCACCCTGGTGCCCACCCCCTGCCCCCGCCTAATATTTCTGAGGAAAATTCCATCAGCATTTTAACAAGGATTGCATTGAATCTGTAGATCACTTTGGGTAATATGGACATTTTCAAGATATTAATTCTTCCCATTCAAGAACATGGATATCTTCCCATTTATTTATGTATCATTCATTCTCTTTTATCAATGTCTTATACTTTTCATTGTACAGATCTCCTTAGTTAAATATATTCCTAAGTATTTTATTGTTTTTAATGTTGTTGTAATAGAGATTGCTTTCTTAATTTTTCTGTTGGATAGTGGTTTTTTTGTTTTGTTTTGTTTTGTTTAAGGTATAGAAACACATCTGATTTCTGTATGTTAATTTTGCATTCTGCAATTTTACTGAATTTGTTGATTAGTTCTAGCAGTGTTTTAGTGAAATCTTAGGATTTTTTATATATAACATCATGTCATTTGCAAACACATAATTTTACTTCTTTCTTTCTCACTTGGATACCTTTTATGTCTTTTTCTTGCTTAAATGCTACTGCTAGGGCATCCAATACTATGTTGAATAGAAACAGTGAAAGTGGAAATCTTTATTTTCTTCCTGATCTTAGAAGAAAACTTTCAGCTTTTCACCATTAAGTATTATGTGAGGTATGGGCTTGTCATTTATAGGCTTTATTATGTTAAGGTGTATTCCTTCAATACTTAATTTATTGAGAATTGTTATCATATGATTTTTCCTTTATTCTGTTAATGTAGTGTGTGACATTGATTGATTTGTGTATATTAAGCCATTCTTGCATCCCAGAAACCAATCCCATCTGATCACGATGTATAATCCTTTTGATGTGGTCTTGAATTAAATTGGCTAGTATTTTAATAAGGAATTTCCATATATGTTCATTGTGAATATTGGCCTATAATTTTCTTGTTGCGTCTATTTTTGGCTTTGGTGTAGGGTAATGCTGGCCTCAAAAAAACTTAGTTCGGAAGTTTTCCTTCCTCTTCAGTTTTTTTCAAAGAGTTTGACAAGAATTGGTGTTAATTCTTATTTCTTTAAAGAATTTAAAAAATCTAAAAGCAGGAGAGGGAAGGGATGAGTAGTCTGAGCTCAGAGAATTTTTTACAGCAGTGAAACTATTCTTTATGATATTATAATGGTGGATACATATTATACATTCGGCAAAACCCATAGAATGTACAACATCAAGAGTGAACCCTAATGTAAACTATGGATTTGGGAGTAATAATAATATGTCAATGTTGGTTCCTCAATCGCAGCTAATGTGCCACTCTGATGTTGTATGTTTATAGCAGGAAAGATGATGCATGTGTGGGGGCAGTGGGTATATTAAAACTTTAATTTTCACTCAGTTTTGCTGTGAATCCAGAACTTCTCTAAGATAAAGTTTATTTAAAACAAAATGATGATAAATTAACTTTTGCTCAACATTTAATGCTAGTGATCTATATGTGAATTATGACTAAGAAACAGATTTTACTTATGTTTAATTTAGAAGACAGGAGTGAGGAGAACCACAGTTTTTTGCAGTGGCATGAGTAAGAAGCAAGCTCTGATAGGCATGAGGGTTTGATCCACAGTGAACTCTCCAATCTACTACCTTGTTATCAACTCTATGGGTAGGACACCGCTGTGTTGAGGAAGGGATGGTAACCAAGGTAACAGCACTTACCTGAGCACCAGAGTGCAGCTGCAGTGATGTGACTTGAAACTCAAATATCAGAAGCTTATTCTATCCTTTCCAATGATTCTGTAAGCACCTAACAACTTGTAGTAAACATATTTCTGTTTGTAATTCCTTGATGGACTGTGTGTCCTTTACAGAGAACTTATTGATATACTGGCATAATAAACATAAAATCCAACATCATTACATAGGTGGTTGTGAAAAACCTGAAGACACATCAACTCCTGAACTCACTAAGAACACTCTAAAGAGTACGTTCTGTTGGTAGGTGACACCATAGTTCTTAATGTGACTGGTTTGATTCTTTTTTTAAAAAAATGAGGTAAACTTGGTATATACCATTATATAAGTTTTATTGACTCATTTTTAAAATAACCTTTTTGTTTTATAAGAGTTTTAAATTTACAAAACAATGATGCCAATAGGGCAGAGAGTTTCTATAACTACCCTAGCCATTTCTGCCTATTATTGACATTTTGTCTTAGTAGTCTCAATTTCTCATAATTAATAAATCGATATTGATCTGTTATTATTATCTACAATTCATACTTTACTTAGATTTCCTCAGTTCCTACGTAAGGTCTTCTTCCTGTTTTAGAGTGTCATCTAAAATATCACATTAAATTTAGTGGTCATGTCTTCTTAGGTTCCTTTTGGTTGTGCTAGTTTCTCAGGTTTTATTTTTTTTAATACTCTTGACATTTTTGAGGACTACTGACCAGCTATTTTGTAGAATGTTTCTCAATTAAGGTTTGCTTATTTTTCGCATGATTAGACTGTGGTTTCTGTTTTAGAGAGTAAGAGGCAAAGGGCCATTCTAATTACATCACATCAAGGTTACATACTGTCAACATGACTTACTGTAGTTGATGTTAACCTTGATCACCTGGCTGAGGGCATGTTTTTCAGGATCACAAATTAAAAAGTTACTTTAATCCTCCTTTATGTACATTACTCTTTGAAGGGGGTGGGGTTATTATACTCCACCTCCTTGAGGTTATACTATCTACATAAATTACTTGGAATTCTTCTCTCTGTTATTAATTTCTATTTTCATTCCATTGTGGTTCAAGAACATACTTCATATATTTTCTGTTGTTGTAAATTTATTAAGATATGTTTTATGGCTGAGAAGAGTCTATCTTGATAAGAGCACTAGAAGAATGTATATTCTGCTGTTCTTGAATGTCATGTCCTATAAATTCAAGCAGATTAAGCCGATTTGTAATCATGTGCAGGTCATTTATACTATTCATTTTCTACCCATTTTATTTGTTCATTATCTAAAGAGAGCTATTAACTCTGAAAGCGTGGCTTTATCTATTTCTCCTCTCAATTTGGCCTGGCTTTCCTCTTGTACTTGGACTTTCTATTGTTGGGTGCTTAATGTTGCTAGGATTGCTATGTCTTCTTTGAGTACTAGCCTTTTTAATCACTATGTAATGCTTCTCATTATCTCTGATCACTTTCCTTGTTCTAAGGTTTCTCTGTAACTATTTTCTATGTTACATAAATTCTTCGTTTCTGTAGCGCCCTCTTTCTGCCTTTCCTGGTATTAACTAATCCTTTTTATAATTTCTTTTTATCTCCTCTCTTACCATATCAACTATATATTTTTAAAAAAATAATGCTTGCCCTACATCCTCAAATATAGATTTTCAACACTCTGGGTCCATCTGCAAAAAACACGACAATGCTTCACAGGTTGGGCAGGTACCCTAAAACGGTTTTCTCAATTCTTCCTTCCCATTTTTTTTATGGCATTGTTGTCAATCGTGTCACTTACTTTGTGCATTCATTAGATTGTGTGAATGAATTCCTATAGACTTTTTGATATCAATGGCAGAGACTCCTTGGATCAGAAAGTAAGAAATGGCTGCACAGCTGTGGCTGAATGCTATCAGGCCACTCTTACACACAGGCATTTGCTAGAACAACTCATGGGAAGAAGTAGGCAGCAAGGATATGAGATAAGATTCAAGAAGTATGCACTGTGGCTCTGGAGCCAGACAGATATAATTTAATTGCCTGTTTTACTGTTTTTAGTTAGGTAGCATTGGGGAATATTACTTAAATGTTCTGAACTTGTATCCTTATTTAAAAAATGAGAATAATAAAAACATATAACTCTTGGAAATCTTGCAAAGACTAACTAACTATTATAGATATTTAGATAGATGATAGGTAGATAGATAGATAGATAGATAGATATAACATATTTACACATGTGTCTGCATATATTAAATGTCAAAAAAGTTTTGCGGTTAATATTTACAATACAATTAATCAATGTTTAGATTAAATAACAATAATAAATAGACCAAAATCTCTTAGATGAAAAATTTAAAGGAGTATCAAGATATTTGTGGGAGGACAAGTGAATTGGTTTGAAGACAGTGATGCTTGTTAAATTCCTCATATTGGAAGAAGGATATTTGAAAGATGCTACTCATTTTCAACTCAGAATAATACATATATTTTAAAGAATTCTCTGGAATACTGTGAATTAACCATTAAAATTGGATGAGACATAGATTCTATACCTTAAAAGCATTAGAAATAAAAGCTGAAAAGTCTTAATTAGGAGTTTAATTTGCAAGTCTTTAAAAATGGCAAGATGACCAAAGTAACATCAAGTAAATCACTTACAAAACAAAATGTTGGGGCCCCTGGGTGGCTCAGTGAGTTAAGTGTCTGACTCTTGATTTCAGCTGAAGTCATGATCTTACTGTTTGGAGATCAAGCCCCACTTGGGACTGTCAGTGCAGAGCCTGCTTGGTATTCTCTCTCTCTTCCTCTCTCTCTGCCCCACCCCTATGTGTGCTCTCTCTCTTTTAAAATAAATGTTTTTTTTTTAAAGAAATGTAAATGTGATACAAATTAATTTTTGTAAATGTGAGGAAATTTTTGGTAGCAAATTTAATACCTTTTCCAAGGTCATATAATTTGTTGTCATACTTTTATTTTTATGTGTATGTATATGCACATGTATTTGGCAAACAATGTGTGTATACATCACATTTTGCCCAAAGCATTTGAAGTGCTTCCTATGACAAGTTAAAATATGAGTTTTTTCAGTTCTTGAATCCTGAGAACTACTAAACACAAATTTGTGAAGAAATATCTTCTCTTTCTTTTGTCAGTATATTTTATGTGCGCTATAGATTTGTTTGGGGCATTTATCTTTGAGAAATAGAAAATATAGTATCAGAGTCCATTCAGAATTTCACGATATAATTTGATGAGGAAGAAACATAACATTTATGGTATTATATAAATCCTTTATGAAAAGGTTGATATCAAAAATTTGATAGCATTTATTGGAAGTTGTAAAGCATAAAGTGACTTCATAAGTTTTATCTTTTACCCCTGGAAGCAGAGATACTCCAGATACTTATTAAATTTAGGACAATATTACTTCTTATTTCTTATATATTTTGATATGACATCTTTTTATCCAAAAACATTAGATTGAAGCTCTATGAAACCTTAGGACAAAGAGTAATGAAAATTAAAAAAAAAAATCAGTCTTGGGGATTGTTTTATACTGAATTATGTCCCCAGAAATTTGTATGGTGAAGTACCAAACCACAACGTAACTGTATTTGGAGACAGAGACTTTAATAAGGTAATTAAGATCAAATTAGATTATAAGGAACGGGCTTATAAGGACCTATGTATTTCTGAGGAGACGAAGAGACACCTGAGATCTTTCTCTCAGCACATGTACACATAGGAAAGACCATGTGAGGCCACAGCAAGAAGGGGGCCATCTCCAAGCTAGGAAGAGAGGTCCTACTAGAAATAAACTTTAAAAAATAAGTTTCTGTTGTTTAAGGCTTCCCACGTGTGGTGTTTTAGTGAGCTAACTAATACAGTAATAAAATTGAGACTATTCTAGGGGAGGTGTGAAGAAACAGAAGGAAACATTGGAAATATCTACAAAGGTAAAATCTAACTCTTAAGTTGGTAAATAAGATACTCCTCAAATGAAGAAAATGGAAAGATGAAGTTACGTTTAACTAAGCTAAGAAATATGTCAATTGAGTCTTAACATTAAAGTCTTGAATTAGATCTTCTTTAAAAAATAAAAATGTAACCAAAATATGTAGCACAAAGCATACATCATTTCTAGAAATAAGGACATTTAAAATTCAATGGACTATGTTTCTATAAAATTTACATACACCAAAACTTGCAAGAACTGAATGACTCTGCTTGAAAAAAGTGTGTGTGTGTATGTGTGTGTGTGTCTGTGTGTGTGAGTGTATATATTCTGCACTTTTATAGCCAGCATAATTTTTTAAGTTTACAATGCATCTTTAACAGAACACAGATATACCTTTATATAATTAATTCCATAAACAAATTCATATGTAAAATTAGTTTTTAAGAGCATTCAGATGTTTCTTGACAATTGACAAACTAATGCATTTTAAATGCAAATAAGATGTCAAAGTATTCATAATATGCATTATAGACATTTTAAAGCTAATCATACCACAGGTCTTTTATTATTAGCACTCAGGAGACTTTATATGTATCAGAATATAAATCAAAATTGTATATGAAAGCCATAACACCTCAGGGCAACATTTTATCGTTAAAATATTAATCATTCAGGGAGTTATTCTAATGCTTTATTTTTTTCACTGGGAATAAAGTTAAGAAAAACAATACATCATGCCTTAATTTGATCATTTAGAAGAGGTCTCATTAAGGCAGGCTTTGAGGAGAAGGGGCTTGCATACCCACAGGTAGGAATTTCCATGGTGCTGACGTTGATACTGAATCACAGTATTTGCTGGAGATCCATTGTAGCTCCAACCTGGGACTAAACAACTCCAACTCTGTGTAAAAACACTTCAGTTCTCTTTTCTTAACATTTTTTTTTTTACTGTTTTTTCTTCTTCTTCTTTTTTTTTTTTTTTTTTTTTTACTTTATGGTTATATCAAAAGTAAAAATAAAAACTGAATTTCAATATCAATTTAGCTATATTATTATAACTTCTTGAAAGTGTGATATATATATTTTTTAATTTTTGGTATAGACTCTGAAAAGTCTTATTCCTTTCCTCCTATTCTAATTCCTAATAACACATTTCTGTCTGTCAGAAAGAAATAAAGGAGTAGAAGAATTTTACTATACCTTTCCTGAGGGTTCATCTTTCTCACTTTAAATTTTAATTGTGAGAGAATTTAATAGGAAAACTTCCTAGCTTTTTTAGATGTTAGATTTTTACACTATGGTTGGGAAAAACAGGATATTTTCAATATAATTTGCAAAATATAATGTCATGCATGTTGAAACATTTCAGGATTATAATCATCTTTGAGTGATTTCAATCTAGAACGTGCCACATTTTTGCCTTGTCCAAATCTATGTAATAACCAAATTGGTGAATCTAAGACATCCTGTGAATAACTGTGTATTGTCAAAATTTCCAGAATATCTGGATGGTTAATCTTAGATGGGAGAGTGTGAAAAGGATAAAATAAGAGTATCTATATTTAATTATGGAGGACTGACTGGTGATGTCAGGAAGAAATGATTGGAATCCATTTAACCCATTATAAATTCTTAAATAAGAATTTATTTTTAATTCTTAAGGAGGCCAGTAGGGAAGAAAATATTTTGGAAAGAATAATATAACAATACTGTACAACATGTAAGAAGTTATAGAAAAATGGAGTCATGATAGCCCAAGGGAAATGTTCTAAATGTTAGAGGGAAAGGTACCAAGGCAACATGAATAAATGCAAAGTAAAGATAAAGTTTTATTTCCTGACTAGATATAAACAGGAAGGATGAGAAGTGGAAAATGAATTTGGGATTCTGATTTGGAGAAATGGAACAATGTGGTGCATTTCACAAAATAAGCAATTAGATATATGAGGGAAAGCCATGAATTCTCCCTTAGGTGTGTTGAGTGTGAAATGGAAGTACAATACTCGGGAGCTATAAATCGTCAAGGACTTACTACTTGCTTCACATACTTCTAAGTACCTTACATGTATTTATTCATTCAATATAAAATAAAATAATTATAATAAAACATAAAATTACATATTTTATGCAAAATGTAATATACACTATATATTTTATATTTAAATAATATTTTTAGAAACTGTCAATATCTGAAATAGAACTGCAAGCTTTCTCACATGATCATCAAGAATTTTCATTGTTCTTATCACAGACTTGTTTGTAAGAAAAGAGCAATAATTTTAAAATAACTTTGTCTAGAGACTGGCATAGATGATAAAACCAATTGTCTTATTTCTTTGAATATGTGTTTTTATTAGACTCCATAGAAAATATTGCAGTCATAGGAAGACAAAGGCTAAACTGTAAAGACCATTCATGCACTGGCCCTAAAGTTACAAAATACGGAAACTAAAGTTTTGAAAGCCATATCATTTCTCCTTAAAAGAGCTTAGAAGCAGTTAATAGTTATCTTGTGCACTCACATTCTTTTGCCTCAAGGCAAATGACTTTTGTTTCCTGTTGGATCTTAAATGGTTCATGTTTTGGCTTACTCTACTGGTCGTGAATTTATATCATTCTATAGTAATATTACAACTTAATCTACAATTAATCTTGCCATTTCTGTTAGCATGTCCAGGTAATGCCAGTAGGAGTAATAAACGTCTGCCCTTGAGCAAAAATTTTGTTCACTTAAGAATTTCTTTCAAAAATAAGCTAAAAACTAAAAACACATTATTTGCAAGGATGAACTTTTTATTTGTTTTGGAGACCTATTGACCAACAGATCCATCTAGACGTTTATAAAATAATGTTTAGGAACTTACAGCCATATATAGTAACACTGTAATATGTGAAAAAATAATAAACTGTCAGAGAAATCATGTTTGACCGAGTCAGAAGGTATTTCCCTCTTTCACCACGTTTGTCTGACTTTCTTTTGTTCCTACCTTCTTTCTCCTTCCATTGATCCCACTGTCATGATCTCTTTCTTGTTATATCTAGAGCTTATTACCTCCATTTCCAGACTTTTCCTTATTACATTTTCCTTTTGTCTTCTCTTCTAATTATTGTTTTAGCTCACGACACTTAATATTTTAAAATATTTTTATTTATTTATTTATTTATTTATTTATTTATTTATTTATTGAGAGAAGAAGTATGCAGGGGAGGGGTAGAGAGAGAGGTGAAGAGAGACAATCCCAAGCAGGTCTTGTGCTGTCATCACAGAGCCTGATGTGGGGCTAGATATCATAAACCCTGAGATCGTGACCTCAACTGAAATCGAGAGTTAACTGCTTAACTGACTGAGCCACCCATGCGCCCCTCACAGCACTTCATTGATCTTCTACTTTAATATCTCTTCTTTCTTGTTTATTTTACCCAACGATTTGGGTAAAGCCTTACCCAAGGCTTGAATTTGATGCCAAGACAGAAGTACATGTCTCCTAATCCCAAACGAGGCAGTATAACCATCTTCCCTTTTTGCTACATACTGGAGGGAAAGGCAAAATAATGTACACATCAACGTTTAATATCACTGAACTTTAAAAAATGGCACATTTAATACTGATAAAGAGATGTATTTTGTACTTTTTCTTAAATTGAAAAATGAAAAAAATGCTTATATTTTATTTTCAAAGAGCTTCAATAAAACTTTTATGATTATAGTGCATAGATAGAAATTGTGACCCTGATGACTCAATATGGAAAATTCATTGTTTAACTTTTAGAGTGGTATATCATCCTATTTGTTCTAGTTTATAATACTTGCTAGCTGTTAATTTTTTTGAACTGTCACAAATTTTTGTCTGATTTAATATGATAATAATCTAATATTATAGCTCAGATGTTTCTTGAAAGTTAAGACATATTGTCTCCTTGGGTGTTAATGCAGATCAAAACATGCAAGTAATAAGAACAATCAGTTTATTTAATTTTATAGTTGAAAAGGATACCAGCCATGTAAATAATACATTTTTAAAGCATGATACTCTATAAGTTGTCTAATTTTCTTCCTTGTTTTAGAGGTGTAAAAACTGAGATCCAAGGAGGCTAAGGGATTCCTATGAGTACAGTGGTATTGATAAACCAGAACTCAGCTGTGCTGAATCCTTTATTTAGTAGACTTTGAAATTTCATTCTGCTTCAAAGAAACAACAGAAAAACAAATGCATAAAAATAAAGACAAGGATTTAAAAGTTTTCTTTGTCATTATGGAAATCTCAGTGCACTAATCAGTTGTTCTCATTTTCTATGCCTCCAGTAGATGAATGCTTTAAGGAATTTGAACCAAGTTCAGTCCTGTTCCAGTGTTCAGTGGCTATGTTCTAGAGAGGCTTGTTTATGTTCATAAACAAGTTCTAGAGATAAATAATTATGGAATAATCTTATTGCACTGTGAAAATGTTTGATGTATTTGCCCAGCCTTCTGGGATTTGAATATGGTTTAGATTCAGGAAAATATGTCAGCAGTTTAAACTTAATTACAGCTATAATAAATAAAATGCCTTAAGAAACTATGCTAAGTCTTCATAATGCCCATTAGCCTACAACCACTTTGATTTTACCGGAATGTTTGAAATTTCCTTTCAAACTGTCTTCAAATGGAAAGCATCTTGAAATTATTCCATCTTGTAAGTTCATAATTAATTAAATTTACTACTAAGACTTAGTACATGTACTTCATTTGCATAACCATCTGCTATGTTTGCATAAACACAACACAGGATCTATAACTTACTTACTGAAAGGACTGAACAGCATTTACAAAGAGCTGCTCCAGTGGGAACTTGCCTAGTGTTGGCACAGTGCTTGTATTTGAAATTATCATAGAGGTGACTTAATTCCAGTCTCTAGCCAATCTAGTAATTTGAGTATGTAGATATTTTATTTATTTATTTTTCTTTCTTAGCATATAATACACCTTGGTCACAGCTTCAATTTCCAATTGTAAATATAGTCCATTCGCCTTCTCAGTCCATGTTAACTATTGGCAGAGGGTGGTCACTTGTTATAGGCAGTTTAGTGTTTGACATGTGAAAATTAAGACATCCCTTTGATAACCATGTGGAGGTGTCAAGTAGACACTTGGTCATGTAACCATAACGTTGTAAAGAGAGATACACGATAGAGATATAAATTTGATAGAGAGTAGTTAGAACATGGGATTATCTGGAGAATATGCTTAGAAACTAGGAGTATATCTAGATACTAATATATCTAGATAATAAAATAAAATACTATATTTAAATACTAATGTTTAGATGTAACAAAAAAGGGAGGAGCCAGTAGAGGAAAATGAGAAAATTCACCAACTCATAAGAAGAAATTGAGGTTACTTTGAATTTCTAGAAACTAAGTGAAGGAAGTTTACAAAGGAAGAGACAATGAGGAACTGGAACAGACACTACTGCTAAGACGAATATAATTAGAATTGACCTTTGGATTTTGCAACATAAATAACATGGGTCACATTTCAAATGTAGTTTTGTTGGAGTGGTGAGGGCAAACCTCCAATTGGAATGAGTTTAAGAGAGGAGAGTGAAACTGGAGAAAATGAGTACAGGTATCTCTTTTGAGACATTTGCTACAATAAAAAAATCAATGGATTAGTAGTAGAGGTTGAGTTTGGGGTTGAGAGAGGGTTTCTTATTAGGGTGAGAAGATAAATGTCACATTTGAATACTGGCAGGAGTAATCAAGCAGTCAGGGGACAATTGGAGATGCAGAATGTGGGAGAATTTCTGTTGTAATGTTCTTGAGGCAGAAGAGAATGAAAACTGGTGGAGAAGTAGGGTGGTTGCAGTAGCTAAGATCATAAATGGGCCCTCCATATGAGTAGAAGATGAACTATAGTCATAGACACATGAATATGTATGGATGCCTGGGTGAGAGATTTTGAGGAATCTCCTTTGGCTCAATATGTTCTTTGTAAAATTTGAACTAACGTCAGAGCTGATAATGGGAAGGGAATGATACTGGTGGTGAAATACAGAGAAAGGAGAAGGTGTGGAGGAGTCAAGTGGAAGAAGAAGATAGGAAAATGGGTTTATTCCAAACGATATTAAGGAACACTTGAGGTGAATGATAATGACATTAAACTGAGCATAATCAACACTGTTTTTGTGGTTTTTTTTTTTGTTGTTGCTGTTGTTGTTGTTTATTTTCCTCAGACATATTCAATTCTGGGGTTTCTGGCCTGAAGTAGATTTACTGTTGAATTTAACCAGGCTTTGTTTTAATCAAGCACATATGTCAAGAAGAGGGAGGGAAGCAAAGATGTTGCTCGTGCATGCAAAAAATTATAACTATTAAGGAAGGAAATAAGGGAAGAAGAGTTAAGTGACAATAAAATTTGATAAAAATCAGTGTGCCCTAGGTTTTGGTGGAGACAAAGATTTGTTAGAATATGGGAACTAAGTGGGTTAACCAAAAAATGGGAAGTGGTGGTTAGGTATTTAGAGGTACAAAAATAAGATTATGGAGGGCTTTCAGTTATTAATAAGAGTAGCCAAAAAAGGAAGAGGACATGACCTTGGAGGATAGGCGATACAGGCAGGGAGGTTTCAGAACTCAAATTTTAGGGTACTGGAAGAATGATGATGGTTTAAGTAGTGCGGAAGAGTGTGACAATGATCCAGGAAACACGAAAAAATGAGTAAGAGAGCCTTGGGATATAGATGAATGCAAAAAAAGGGAGGAGTACGTTGTAGAGACCAAAGACATGAAATGCAAAATTAAATTTTTTTTCTTATTTGTTTTACTATTGCCACTCTCCTCTTACTAGAAAATAAACTGTATGAGACTCAGATTTTGTGATTTTTGTTAAGTACTCTATCTGGACTGTCTAGAACAAAATGTGTGATTTTTTAACTATTCTGATGTGCCTGATGCATACTTGGAATGCCTTTGTTGAACTAATAAATCATCCCAAGATAGAAACAGATCATATATGTATATATATGTATACATATACAATATACATTAATTATACAAATTATATTATATAATTATATATAATATATAATATAATTATATTAATTATAAATATATATTAGCATATTATATATTATAAATATATAATATATAATGTATAATAATATATAATATTATCAATATATATTATATATGTATGTATATATATGTATAATTTTGGATATGGTATAAATCAGGGTTTAATAGCAACTCAGAGAAAATGCTAAACAACTCTACTTGGGAATGGTGAATCAGATAAGGCTTCTGAGAACAGGTGACTCATGACCGGAATTACTGGAATATGGTTGTGTGTTATCAATAAAAATGAAAAGAGAAGGAGGGGTGCCTGTTAGGCCCATAAAAGAAAATTACAGAAGAAGAGGTATGTGAGAACAAGCATGAAATATTTTACACTTCTAAAAAGTGATTTTGTGGGGCGCCTGGGTGGCTCAGTCGGTTAAGCGTCTGACTTCGGCTCAGGTCATGATCTCGCGGTCCGTGAGTTCGAGCCCCGCGTCAGGCTCTGTGCTGACAGCTCGGAGCCTGGAGCCTGTTTCAGATTCTGTATCTCCCTCTCTCTGACCCTCCCCCATTCATGCTCTGTCTCTCTCTGTCTCAAAAATAAATAAAGGTTAAAAAAAAAATAAAAAAAAAATAAAAAGTGATTTTGTTATTATTTATCAATTTTGTACTTATATATCAAGACACACATATGAATGGAGTTTTAAAATATGAATTGTATTATGCATCAAAAATTTTTTCATGACTCGCTTTCTATCTTAATGCATAAAGACCTGCCTCATTATTTTTTTGCCGACAGCATATTAGTATGAGGGATTTGGTTTGGAGGTATATCGTTTACTCAAACATTTCTTTGTTTGAAAAACATGGCTGTTTTTCTCCAGAGAGACAAAACGAATAGGATGTGTATATGTCTACATATTTCCATATGTATACCTGTTTATATCTCCATCTCTCTCTTTCTCTCTCTCTCAGTCTAGAAAGAGAGAATGCTTCATTTATTTTAAGGAATTTTCTCATGTGGTTGTGGGTGCTGGTTGAGTCTGAAATCTGTGGGGCAAGACTGTAGGCTGGAGACTCAAGATAGAGTTGATGCTGCAGTCTTGGATGAAGAGAGTCTGGAGTAGAATTCTTTCCTTCTCAAGACACTTCAGTATTATCTTATAAGACCTTCAACTGATTGGATGAGACCCACCCACATTATGGAGAGTAATCTGCTTACTTAAAGTCTACTGATTTAAAGATTAATCACATCTAAAACAA
This sequence comes from Panthera leo, assembly GCF_018350215.1. NCBI lineage: Eukaryota > Metazoa > Chordata > Mammalia > Carnivora > Felidae > Panthera > Panthera leo. The sequence goes on from NC_056682.1 coordinate 175,250,857, forward strand.
ACACCTTCACAGCAACACCTAGACTAGCATTTGACCAAAAATTGTGCCATGGCTTAACCAAGTTGACACATAAAGTTAACCATCATAGTTGTTTACAATTTACTTACCATTACAATCATTGCAAAGAATTATCTTTTTAGATATGATATATCTATAGAATATCTTGGAGGTATGACATAGTTATTATTATGACATAATATGATAACATATTATTATAATATTTTAAGGACATTTTTCTAACTGTTGAATTGCTGGGAAAAGATGTTATGTGTTAAATATGAAAGATATTGTCATCCAAAAGTGCTCCATCAGGGCACTTGGGTGGCTCAGTCGGTTAAGCATCTGACTTCGGTTCAGGTCATGATTTCTGTGCTGACAGTTCAGAGCCTGGAGCCTGCTTCTGATTCTGTGTCTCCCTCTCTGACCCTCCCTTGCTTGCATTCTGTCTCTCTCTCTCTCACACAAAAATAAATAAACATTAAAAAAATTCTACATCAAGTTACACTCTAACAGTTTATAAAATTAGAAGAAACATTTAAGGACTTTCCTGTAATTCTCTCTGACTACTAACCATAGAAAGTATTATTTCATTTATTCACTGTTCAATCTAATATATAATTACTGAGTTCCTTCTCTCTTTAGGCATTAGGGAACTAATCATTTAATTAAGTCATTGTCCTCAAGGAGCTTAAATCTAGTGGGGGAAATTCACACAATCAGATAATTATAAATGATGTGCCACGTGTTACCACAAATGTCTGCACAGGATAATATGGCAGCATTCAGTAGGAGCCTTCTAGCTTCTCTTACTTAGAGTTTGGGAGGGAGGGACATCTGAATTGAGACTAAAAAATTGGGAAAGTTCCTGCTAAAAAAGAAAGGAATGACATTTTGAAAACAAAATCATGTATGATCAAAGGCCCAGAGGTTAGGAATTATATTGTGTCCCTGGAGACTCTATACCCAATTTCACATTGTTAGAGCATGAAGTGTGAAGTCAATCAGGGCAGCAAATGGGGTTGCAGAGCTGGGACAGAGGCAGATCATGGATGACCTTGAGGGCTATTTTAGTGAGCTTGCATTTTACGTGCTAAATGATGGGGAGATTTTACAGAGTGTTTGGCAGGACATGGAAATGATCATATGCAAATTGCTGTTGCATTGTGTGGGGAATGTCCTTAAGGAGTTCAAGAGGAATGGCAGAGTAAGGTTGAGATAGTAGGCAATGGCCAGACAAATGAGAACCTTATTTGAATAAGGAATTTCAACTGTATCATACCCAAAATCGAGGATTTCAAGCAGAGGACTAATATAATTAAATTTAAATTTCAGACAGATCACTTTTGATGATGTGAAGGATGGATGGATGGAAGTAGTGGGGTTAGCAATTTAATTCACTGCTAGTTAATAATATTTGCCAGTCAAATTGTAAGTGTCTGTGATATTTTAAGGTATCTGTCACATTGTAAGGAAAAGTCAAGCAACTCAAAATAAAAAGAACACAATTTGCTTTCCTATATTTTCCTAATTTTCTACAGTCAGCACATAGTCTTTTTTTTTTCCTTTCTTTCTTTTAATATAATGGGCTGTGAGAAGGTGCAGAAAACAGTACTCATCTCTTTCAGGTTGTGGATCAATTGGGAATTACAATAAGAATCAGTAGTGAAAGAGCAAAATGTTAACTTTATTATTAATGAAGAGAAAGGTACCTAAGGAAGGTGATGTTTTACTTCCAGTCTCTGCACTAGAGGAAGAAACACTAGAAGAATTGTACAATGGATACTAAGCACTGATTCATCTTATAACCCGATTTCCAAGTCATGGCATTTCTCTGGAAGGTTAAGAGGAAACTGTGGGGAAGAGGTGAAGCAAGAGTCACTTCCAACTGTTTTTTTATTTTTTTCTGCATAGCTAAGGTTACCACCTATCAGAATGATAGGGCTCTAACCTCCCAAGGCCATTCTCAACCTAAAAATGACTATTCCTTTGGGTTTCTTCCTTAGACCATTGGTCAACAGAGTGGATTAAGTTTATACCCTCAAAAATCTATAAAATGGGTCAGATTGGTCTTTTAATTGTTTCTTTCAGGTTTTTTTGTTTTGTTTTGTTTCTGTTTGTTTTTTTGCAAGGCTAAAAGTTAATTTCATTCTATGTGCTATCACAGATTTTGTTCAGCTCACATTGTCCAATATAATCTATTAGATTCTGTAATGAGATGAAATAAAATCATAAAGGAATTCTAATATTAAAATACTAGTCATCCTAATAATAAAATGTCAGACACACATTGAAATACTCCAAATTTTAATAAAACCTTTTTTTCTATTATCAAATTGTAAAGAGAAATATCTTAAAGACTTAAACTCTTTTGAAAAATTAAATCCAGAAACAAAGTCTGAAATAATTTTAAAGTCAAATTCTATTACCCTTGAGTCCAAAGTCCAAAGTCTATGATTAAGTTAGTTTTTTTCCAAAATTCATTCTCCCCACTTTCCTTATTTCAGACGAACTCACTAAGATGGTTCTCAGTGCCAGAGTGTGGTTGGGATTTTTAGAAGCTACAGTATGAGCTGTCTTTCACTGAAATGAGTGTGGTAGTTTAGGGTCTCAAAAGTTGTATTAATTTAACATTAAATCTTTCTTTAGCTTTACTTTGTTTTCTTCTTATTTTAATATGATTTTTATTTTAATAACAGTATAGTTAACATACAGCGGTATGTTAGTTTCAGCTGTACAATATAGCGATTCAATAATTTGGTGCATTGCTCAGTACTCATCATGATAAATGTACTCTTTAATCACCGTCACCTATTTCACCCATTTCCCCCTCCCCATCTCCCCTCCTGGCAAACCTTTGTCTCTATAGTTAAGAGTCTGTTTCTTGGTTTCTCTCTCTCTCTCTCTCTCTCTCTCTCTCTCTCTCTCTCTCTCTTTTCCTTTATTTTGTTTCTTAAATCCCACATATGGTAGTGCCTGGGTAGCTCAGTGGGTTAAACATCTGACTCTTGACTTTGGCTCAGGTCATGATCTCATGGTTTGTGAGTTCCAGCCCCGCGTGGGGCTCTGCGATGATGGTGCAGAGCCTGCTTAGGATCCTGTCTCCCTCTCTCCCTGCCACTCCCCCATTTGCTCTTGATCTCTCTCTCAAAATAAATAAAAATAAACTTTGAAAAAATGGTTAAATTCCACATATGAGTGAAACCTTATGGTATATGTCTTTCTCTGACTGACACATTTCACTTAGTATAATCCCCTCTAACTCCATCTATGTTGTTGCAAATGGCAAAAATGTGTTCTTTTTATGGCTGAATAATATTCCATTGTGTGTATAGAGAGATAGAGATATCTCCATATATAGAGAAATAGATCTCTCTCTCTCTCTCTCTCTCCACACACACACACACACACACACACACACACACACACACACCACATCTTCTTTATCCATTCATCTATCTGTAGACATTGGGTCACTTGCATAACTTGGCTATTGTAAATAAAGCTGCAATAAACATAGAGGTGCATATATCCTTTTGAATTAGTGTTTTGTATTTGTATTCTTTGGGTAAATATCCAATAGTGTCATTACTGAATCATAGGGTAGTTATTTTTTTTTAACTTTTTGAAGAACCTCCATACTTGTTTCTGCAATGGCTATACCAGTTTGCATTCCCATCAACAGTGCATGGCAATTCCTTTTTGTCTACATCCTCACCAACACTTGTTTCTTATGTTTTTCACTTTAACCGTTCTGACAGGTGTGAGGTGATATCTCATTGTAGTTTTGACTTGAATTTCCCTTATGATGAGTGATGTTCAGTCTTTTCATGTGTATGTTTGTTATCTGTATTTTTTTGATAAATGTATATTCATGTCTTCTGTCCATTTTTGGAAGGTTTGTTTATCTTTTGGGGTGTTGAGTTGTATAAATTCTTTACATATTTTGGATACTAACCATTTATAGGATATATCATTTGCAAATATCTTCTCTTATTCAGTAGGTTGTCTTTTAGTTTTGTTGATGGTTCCCTTCACTCTGCAGAAGCTTTTTATTTTGATGAAGTCCCAATAGTTTATTTTTCTTTTATTTCCCTTGCCTCAGGAGACATATCCAGAAAAATGTTGCTATGACCAATGTCAGAGAAATTACTGCTTATGCTCTCTTCTAGGATTTTTATGGTTTCAGATCTCACACGTAGGTCTTTAATTCATTTTAAGTTTAGTTTTGTGTATGGTGCAAGTAAGTGGTCTAATTTCATTTTTTGCTTGTAGCTGTCCTGTTTCTCCAACACCATTTATTGAAAAGACAGTTTTACCCCTGCATATTCTTTCCTGTTTTGTCAAAGATTAATTGACCATATAATCATGGGTTTGTTTCTGGGATTTCTATCTGGTTCTATCTATCTATATGTCTACTTTTATACTGTTTTGATTACTATAGTACAGCTTTGTAGTATAACTTGAAATCTGGAATTGTGGTATCTCCAGCTTTGGTTTTCTTTTTTGTTTGTTTGTTTGTTTGTTTTTGTTTGTTTGTTTTTCTTTTTGAAGATAGTTTTGGCTATTTGGGGTCTTTTGTGGCTCCCTGCTTACTGCTTAGTACTACAAAAAAATTTAATGAGTTAATAAGATGTATAAGAAGATCTCAGCACTGAGCCCATATTTAGAGCACAAATTAGAAAAACATGTATTCTAAGCCTCCAGGCTAATTATGTCAGGTATAATTTACAATTATATACCCAGAACTCTAGTTATAAATTTAACACACACACACACACACACACACACACACACACACACACACACTCACACACACTCACACATCATGGTATAAACTTAAATAAAGGAGGAAAGATGGAGAAAACCTTTATTTTTATCTTACTAGAATACTACTTGGCCTATGTCAATTATCTGAAATTCATGACCTGTGAATTTAAACTTATTTGGGTCTTATACATTATCAGGTGGTACAATCCACAAATCTACTCTCTCAGAGTAAAAATGGAGACATTTGGGAAGTTGCTGACTTCTCACAAAGTTGAGAGATTTGTAGTGACTGCACTTATTTTCAAGTGTTTTTTTTATGCTTTATTTCTAACTATCTTCCTCTACCCTATCAATAATGAATTGTGTGTAGACTCTAAGCATTAAAAGAAAAACAAAAAATCTCCCTCTTCCATGAGAGAGCATTAATTCCTAGGTCATATGCTGCAGTGTTTCTACTCACTGTTGTAGAATTGTTTTGGCCTGAGAAACCTACCTCCTCTTAAAGGGTCTTTTGTCATATATAATTAATCCTTCCAGAGCTAAATTTACTCATTTTGGTGCCGGGTACTTCTTTAGCATGTGTTCAAGATGTGGGCATCCAGATTTAGTCAGCTCTTCTGCTGTTCTCTGTTTGCAAATAGAGTTTGAAATAGCCAGCTTAGAGATGCTATATCTTCAGTGATCCTCTGGAATGGCTCTCTAATGCGGATGGATCAACTCCTTACAGTTTAATTCATCAAACAGAGTTCGATCTTATAATGTCTCAAAGGTCTCTAAATGAAGCAACCCTCTTATACATTAAAATTACATCTTTGCCTCAGGGTGACCTGTTTGCTAAGACGTCTGGATCTGCCCAAGTCTGCTGCCACCTGCTCACATTTGCTGTGAGTATTTTATGTTCAAGATACAGCAGCTGGTGCCCTAAAGTCCTCTTGCACCTGCTAAAGCCTTTATCTTTGCTGAAGACTCTGAAGTTATGTAGCCTGCACTTTGGGGCTGCCAATATTTGGTGCATTAATATACTTACAAATTATTCATCGCTTATCTGAAATCCAAATTTAAACCAATATCCTTTAATTTTAGTTGTGAAACCTGGCAAGTCAACTTGCACGTTTGTGTACCTATCTTTTTACCACCTCTGCTGAGACCAAAGCCCTCAACCTTTGGCTGCATCCTATGTTTTCATTTAAGCTTGGGGAAACTCAAAGTCTGTTTGTACCTACAACTACAGTCCATTCTCTTAAAAAATACCTTTGGGCAAAGCTGCCACGAACTGGGGTAAGCTTCTAATGTAAAAATACTAAGTACTCCCAAGCTCAAACCTTCTTGCTCATGTCAAAACAGTTAATGGGTGTCCAGATAAAAAGATTCTACAGACCACTTCATGAAGAACTTGCTCCCCAAAAATGTCAATTTTGTCTCCCAATATTCTTTGCTCTTGAACCCATTTGGGGATGTTAAGAGATATTTCTCTCAAAATCAAAGCTGGCTGAACCACCACACAGGGAGCCATCTGGCCCTGTATAATTTATGACATGGAGGCCTGTGGTGGGAATCACAGGCCCTGCGTGGATAGGCACATCGAAGCTTAATACAGCCCACTTATTTTTTTTTCCAGATTGACCAATTATAAAGGCCAGAGAGAAAAAAGAAATGAAATTTACTGAAGTTACATACAGAATGGAAGAATATGAGTAGGGAAAAGCATTCCTCCTTTATAATAATGAGAAATATAGTAAAGCTAAAAAAAAAAGCAAACACAATAACAATATACAATAGATAGGGTACACACTTTCAGGGATAGTGGGAAGAACAAAGTTACAGAGAGAATACCTGACTCCATAGCCAATGTATGATGTGCGGAGAATGATAAGTGAACTCTAGAGCCAGATAACTTGGCTTTGAATGTGGCTGTTTCATCTCACATGATTGGTAACCTTGTGAAGCCTACTTAACTTCTCAGTGCTTTGATTGCTTATGTTGAATGAAGAAAAATTGAAACAGAGTCTATCTCATCTGGTGTCATGTACATTAAATAAAATAATAAAAGTGAAATGATTAGACCAGTTCTAATATATAAGTGCTTATTACATGATTAAATTATAAATAGCATCTTTTCCTTGAGTATGATATTCATTTATTCAGATACCCACTTATTTATTCATTAGTTGGAGCAGTTCTGTTACGGGTATACGTGTTTCCCTCACTTGTCCTCCCTTTTCTCTTTTCTCTTGAAGAACAGAAGTTTAGAGCAATTTTTTTTCCCAGATACCGCTAAGTATAAAGAGAATGGGTGTGCTATAGATTCAAGGAATCCAGATGTTGACAAGAGAGAACATTTCCTGAGATCCTAATGAATTGTATGAGAGTTAGATACATTAGTTACCTTAGTAAGAAGACAGGCAGATGTCATCCGATTTGAGAAAGCGTACTCTGATGTGTTTGTCATTCATATAGGATGGCATAGGGATATGTACATATTTAGTTTGACTACTATCTGGAAGCTCCATGTTTCTACTCCTACCTCCCAAAGTAGTGTTGACTCTAGAGATATATAATATCTCAATAGATTTAAATAGGAATTTTTGGATAACTGTTTTTTAAAAAAAATAATGTTTATTTTTGAGAGAGACACACACACAGAGTGTGAGCAGGGGAGGGGTAGAGGGAGAGGGAGACACAGAATCCAAAGCAGGCTCCGGGCTCTAAGCTGTCAGCACAGAGCCCTATGCGGGGCTTGAACCCACAAACGAGGAGATAATGATCTGAGCTGAAGTTGGATGCTTAACTGACTGGCCATCCAGGCATCTCTGGATAACTTTTAATAGCTTTAAATAGCTAAGGAAAAATAAGATTTTCTCCATCCCTCATAAATTATCAGAGAAATGTTACTTGTCAGTCATATAGTGGGTTTTTAATGCCTAATGTGAAGAATCAGCTTTACATTCAGCCTTGGTATATTTGACTATGTTGTTTTATTAGCCTGTCTTCTTTCTTTCTAATTTCCATCTACTATTATAGCAATAAGGGTGATAACATTTTGTAAAGTTGAGTATACAATGCAAATATTCAATATCAAGTACATGTCGCGTAATACACACTTTTACCTTTTTTATTATAAAACTCATAGGTAGAGAAATCACCATGAACAAATGTATTACTTAATGAGTTATTAGAAGTTATTACTTAATAAATAGTTGTTGCTATATAATTTATTTACACCCAGGTCAAGAAATATAACTTTGCTACCCACCCTGGAAGCTCCTCATATGAGCCATCCAATTTCAAATTCCATTCCCTGCCCCCAAAGCAGCCTTAATCATGACTTGTATAGTGACAACTTTCTTAAATTTCTTTATAGATTTATCAATTAAGGCACATTCCTAGACACTATAGTCTTGCCTACTTTTTTAAAGTTGTGGCATATTTTTAAATTCTTTTTATATCTATGAGTTCCCCTTCACTGCTTTCATTTATTTATAATTTATCTGTTGATGTTCCAATAATCCGAGTTTTGCTGACTGCATATGAGTAGCTGCATCCAGAGATTTGATCAGAATCTTGCCTGATCCTTTTGTCAAGATTATAGAGATATGTTCTTACATTAGAAGGTGCATGATGTGTAATTGTGTTAGAGATGTTATTGATACTCAATGCCTAGTATATCGAGTATTTCATCGGATGGTTACAAAAATGGTGATACTAATTCAATCACATCTTTCTTATTAATTAGGTGAAATGTTTTTTATAAGAGACACTGTACATAATTTAGTATTTTGTCATACAGTGCCACAGTTAATATAGGCAAAGTAGATTGAATGGTTGTAATTTCCTCATATTTACTCATTTTCAAAATAATGAACTGATTCCTCCAAAGTTAACTAATTAAGCTTTTCTTTCTTTGACATAATTTTCAATGCATAATTTAAATTAACATAATGAGTTTCAAGTGATGACAGTCATTATTCTGTTTGAGGCTTTTATTTGCAAGTCAGTTGAAGATACTTTGAGTTGGTACCTTTGGTTTGTTGTTGCTTCTTTGTTTGACAACCCTAGTTGACTGATAAGCCCCTACTTGACTTTGATAGCCTCCTCAATATTTTGTATGTCTAACATATTCCAGAGTTATCCTATACATTTTATTTCCTTTACCTGGAATCAGCAGTTCTTCAAGGGGTCCTCATTTCACTGATAATAAAATTTCAAACTATGATCTTAACTCTAGAGATGCCCATGGCTTCAAAGCTTATCACTTCTTGCCAGGCTTGTTCTTACTGATACTTCCTGTTTAAAATGAAGCTTAGGTGTCTAAATTTAACCCTTTATACTAAATCTAAATCTCCTTTTTCCACTCTGAGAATTCTTGCTACAAAGAACACATAATAGATGAGAGATTTAAAATATCCCCCTAATTTGTCATTAAATTTATACACACAACAGTCTTAGAATCGGATTGCAAATATTACCACTTGTGTTGTCAAAACTCTAACTTTTAATGTTTCTTTATTTTTGAGAGAGAGAGAGAGAGAGAGAGACAGAGACAGAGAGAGCAGGGGAGGGGCAGAGAGAGAGAGGGAGATATGGAATTTGAAGCAGGCTCTGAGTTCTGAGCTGTCAGCACAGAGCCCCACACAGGGCTTGAACTGTGAGATCATGACCTGAGAGGAAGTCAGAACTTAACTGACTGAACCACCCAGGTGTCCCATAACTCTAACTCTTCACATGGCGTTCCCCCTGTGTGTGCTTCTATCTCCAATTTTTTTTCTTTTTATTAGGATACCAGTCATACTGGAAAAGTGCCCAACTTTAAAATGATGTCATTTTAAGTTGGCGATTTCTCTAAAGAAACCTGTCTCCACATAAGGTGACATTCTGAGATATAGGGGATTATGAATTTCAATATATGAAATTTGAGGGGATGCAATTCAATCCAGAACAATCTTGGTCCTTTCAATTGTTTAATTTTATTTGATTTTTGTTTTCCTAAAAACCTTCGTCTTTTGCTTTTCTTGTAGTGAACAAAAACATGGTGACCTGTATTTTTAAGATTTTCTGGCTTTACCACCCCTTCCCCATTTTTCTGTGGATTTTCACTTTCTAATATTACTTTCCTCCTAAATTTTAATTCTACTCTTCACATTTTATCCTTAAAATAGGGTCTTAATCCTGGAGAGAAGTTCTGGATGCTCAGTTTCAAAAGTTTATGAATGGCTACGCTGATCCCTTACAGGTGTTACCATGGACCCCTCTCACTAACCCTTCTAGATTGGGCAAAAACTCTCCCCATTTTGTCTGCTGTTCCAAAGTTGTCTCATCATGATTTTCATTGAGTTCCTACTGATTATCTTTGAGCTCTTCTTTCTCAGGTCCATCAGATCTCTTGTTGTGAACATTTGCTTCCTCCTGCGGAAACGCTGAGGCCATGCAGTTATTTTGTATTGTGACTTGCAGTTTTGAGTTCATAAAAATAACTTTTCACCTGACTTGGTTTTAAGAGTTGTGAGTTTTATCTTTTGCTATCCATTTCCTTTACTTGCTTTTATACATGGATTTGAAGAGACTCAAAAATTAACCACCCTTGTACTTTTCCCAGAATTGACCCTGAAGCAAGGGAAATTGCTTGACTTAAACTAATGTAATTAGTCATTCCAGTAATTCTTCCCCCCCCACCCCCACAACATGCCATTTCAACCATTAGGGCTATATGAGAAACGTGGCCTCGTCAGGACACAGAGCAAAGGAGTGAATTATCACTTTCTGAATTTTAAACCAGTGTTTCAACATTTCTTAAAATCATAATAATTTGAAAAAAAAAAAAAAGATTTTCTGCTCTCCCAAAGTAGATCTGCTTTCCAAATGTGAAGGTTATTTAAATATAAACATCAGATTTTGGAAGAATATCTGCTAATTTAAGGGTTAGGTTTTCTACCCTAGACTTGGTAAAGATTTCATGACTGGGCTAGAAATGGTATCAGAGAAAACAGTCAACTCTAACAGTGTTGGAAAACTCAGAGAAGGGACTTTGATCTCGAGTGTATATTTTAGAGAATGAATGTGTTGTGAGGACTCCTGTCCTAATTCTTTCACAGAAGCCCAGGAGAGAGTAGCTTTGCCAACATATTGTAGTAATAGTGGGAGAGAGTTGGCTTTCATAATTGTAGCGGCATTGAGAAGGAGCCCTACGGCCTTTTCTGTTGAATGGACTGGAGGAACAGCAGCTTGCCCAGGGCCTTGGAAAGAGTACATCAATTTGTCAGGTCAGAAGCAAGCACCCAGACGTGTTCACAAGTGATAAGAGGCCGTGACGGTGATAACCAGCTTGGCCTGGCTAGCAGAGTTGCAATGGGACCTTACCCTTTGTGGAACTTAGCAGAGCAAAGAAGGAAGAAGCTGAGAATTGTGCCGTATTAGCATACATCAGACCTTGGCAGATGTCAACGAGTGAAGGAACACAGACCCCCAATCTTATTCACCCCAGGGAAAAGAATAGCAGAGGGTGAGGTCTGGAGTGATTTTGAAAGAAAAAAAAATACTGGCATGACCATTTATTTTGCTATGATTACATGGACTGAATGCTTAAAATAATATGAATTATTGATAAAACAAAAATAATTTTTTCTACATATTCCAAAAGTGATATTTGACTCTTTTGTTCTCTGGTGTTCTGCTGAGGCCATCTTCCCCAAACAGCTCCGGGTGGTTGAAATGGAAAGTGAGAGGTAGGGAAAGTTAAAGAAAAGAAAAAGGGGAAGGAATTTTGAAACAAACACATTAGTTTAAACCAATATTTGTGACTTGAAAATGCCATTTTTTTTTAATACAAGTTAGTTAGCATATAGTGTATTAATGGTTTCAGGACTAGAATTTAGTGATTCATCACTTACATATAAACTCAGGGCTCATCCCAACAAGTGTCCTCCTTAATGTCCATCGCCCATTTAGCCCATCCCCCTCCCCTCTCCTCCAGCAACCCTCAGTTTGCTCTTCGTATTTAAAAGTCTCTTATGGGGCGCCTGGGTGGCTCAGTCGGTTAAGCTGCCGACTTCGGCTCAGGTCACGATCTCGCGGTCCGTGAGTTCGAGCCCCGCGTCGGGCTCTGTGCTGACAGCTCAGAGCCTGGAGCCTGTTTCAGATTCTGTGTCTCCCTCTCTCTGACCCTCCCCTGTTCATGCTCTGTCTCTCTCTGTCTCAAAAATCAAAACATTAAAAAAAAAAAAAAAGTCTCTTATGTTTTTGTCCTTTTTCCTTCTTACCCCCACGTTCATCTGTTTTGTTTCTTAAATTCCACATATGAGTGGAACCATATATTTGTCGTTTTCTGACTGATCTATTAAATTTAGCATAACATATTCTAGGTCCATCGACGTTGTTGCAGATGGCAAGATTTCATTCATTTTGATCCCCAAGTAATATTCCATTGTATATGTACATACCACCTTTTCTTTATCCATTTATCAGTTGATGGACATTTGGGATCTTTCCGCGATTTGGCTGTTGTTGATAGTGCTGCTATAAATATCAGGGTGAATGTGCCCTTTTAAATTAGCATTTTTATATCCTTTGGATAAATATCTAGTAGTGCAATTGCTGGGTCATAGGGTAGCTCTATTTTTAATTTTCTGAGGAACCTTCATAATGTTCTCCAGAGTGGCTGCACTCCCTCCAGTTTACATTCCCTCCAACAGTGCAAAAGAGTTCCCCTTTCTCCACATGCTCGCCAACATCTGTTTTTTCCTGAGTTGTTAATTTTAGCAATTCTGACAGGTGTAAGGTGGTATCTCACTGTGGTTCTGCTTTGTGTTTCCGTGATGATGAGTGGTGTTGAGCATATTTCCCTGTGTCTGTTAGCCATCTGGATGTCTTCTTTGGAGAAGTGTCTGTTCATGTCTTTTGTCCATTTATTCACTTGATTTGTTGTTGTTGTTTTTTTTTGGGGGGGGGGGTGTTGACTTTGATAAGCTTTTTATGGATTTTGGATGTTAGCACTTTATCTGATATGTCATTTGTGAATGTCTTCTCCAATTCTGTTGGTTGCCTATTAGTTTTATTGATTATTTCTTTTGCTGTGCAGAAGGTTTTTATCTTGATGATGCCCCAATAGTTTGTTTTTGGTTTTGTTTCCCTTGCCTCTGGAGACATATCTACTAAAATGTTGCTGTAGCTGAGGTCAAAGAAGTTGTTGCCTGTTTTCTCCTCTAGGGTTTTGATGGTTTCCTGTATTGCATTTAGGTCTTTCACCTATTTTGAATTTATTTTTGTGTCCGGTGTAAAAAAGTGGTCCAGTTTCGTTCTTATGCATGTCACTATCCAGTTTTCCTAATACAATTTGCTGAAAAGACTACCTTTTTTACATTGGATATTCTCTCCTACTTTGTCAAAGATTAGTTGGCCATACACTTGTGGGTCTAATTCTGGGTTCTCTATTCTGTTCCATTGGTCTATGTGTCTGTTTTTGTGCCAGTACCATACTGTCTTAATGATTACAGCTTTGTAATCATGATTACAGCTTTGAAGTCTGGAATTGTAATACCTTCAGCTTTGATTTTCTTTTTCAACATTACTTTGACTATTCAGGTTTTTTTCTGGTTCCATACAAATTTTAAAATTGTTCTACGTCTGTGAAGAATACTGGTATTATTTTGATAGAGATTGCATTGAATGTGTAGATTTCTTTGGGTTGTATACATATTTTAACAGTATTTGTTCTTCCAATCCATGAGCATGGAATGTTTTTCCATATCTTTGTGTCTTCTTCAATTGCTTTCATAAGCTTTCTATGGTTTTCAGTGTACAGAAACCAAAGAAGTTTCAGTAACCAAAGAGGTTAGACTTATTCCTATGTAATTTGTGGGTTTTGGTGGAAAATACCAAGTTTCATATTAAGTGATTTAGATAGTAATGGCCATATAATTGATAAAGAGTGTTCTCTTTTAGCATTGGTCTTCAATACAGGCACAATAAAATCTCCCTAGGACCTTAAGGGAATGAATTTTATATGTTGCTGAAATTTTCTTGATAGCTTAAGTTTCACTTCTTAAACACCTACGGTTTTACAGTTTTAATAATTTTTATTTGGACTCTCCAAATATGTATTACAGATTTTCTGCACTTTTACATAATAGAGAATAGTGTGAAAATGAGGTGAATTTTTCTATAAAGGGCCATGATCTCAAATATCTTAATTCATTAATTTGTTTTTTTTTTTTTTATCCAATGCAGCAGTAGTTATCAGTGAAGGTTAGAGGTCCCTGTGACAGTTCCAGGTTCCTGGTTTCATTTCTGCTCCAGTTTCTTAGTCTCAATGAAGAAAAACTCCAAGGGATGATCTTGTAAGAGCTAGGAGATTACCTAACAAAAATGACAAATTTGTCGACTCAGATACATATGGATGAGAAATCTTACCCAGTAACAAGCATTACTAATAATTTCAAATATGCAAGCTATCAGAAGGATGAGAACATATAGGGAGGACAGGCATACTGAGGGTGTCTTCCCAGATCCTTCCTTTGCTACATTAGGTATGAACTCTCTGGCCCTGAACAGATGAGAATCTAAATGAAGCATGTGAAATATTACCTGACACATCCTAGAGCATTTAATTTATGAAATCTCTCCATTTTATACACCAGTTTATGTGATATTTTGCATAAATCCATAGATTCTGAGTTTATTTACCAAAATCAAGAGTATTACATAGATAAGCATCTTCCTCCTGGTAAGTATCATTAGACTACTACCAGGAAGGACATTTATGAGTGTATTTACAAGATTAGGCTGTGTCATATGACCTTCCCCAGAAGCCCCCATCTCCCAATAAAGACAGTGAATGGATTAGAGGAGAGGATCTTTAACTTCAGCTACCCCAATTACCAATACATACAAATAGCCACTTGCACAGAATTTTGTTTATACCTAGCATTTAATACCAAGTGTATATTTATGTGTCTATAGAACTGAACTTTACACTGAAAAGAATCTTCAAGACAACTCTCCCAACACACACACACACACACACACACACACACACACACACACATCACATCACCACTACCACCACTATCAAATAGCATTCTTACAGAAACCCCAAATCTCCATTGTATTTAGATTTCATCTCTATCTCTTTTTAGCAGCTCTATTGCTAAAAACCTCCATTTTTCCTGAGATGTCTCAGAAAATTTCTGTATAAGCTCTGTTTTTAGATTGTTGAAGTGACTTAGGGCTCATTTCTGGCCTTCCTTGTGGTTTCCCATCCAGTCTGTGGTTACAAATACCATCAAGGTGTGATGGAAACACTCATTTATATGACTCTCTTTTGAGTTTCAGACTGGTGTTTCAAATACTCCCATTTGAAGATCTGATATGTGTATTAAGCTTAACACATTTAACAGGCACATATTCACACACACACACACACACACACACACACACACCCACACACAAACACACCCTGCCTTTTACACCCTAGATTTGTTCTTTGTTATTTTTTCTAATATTTCTCATTTCAGTGAATATCACCATTTATCTTTTCTGTTGTTAAGATTAAAAACACCACTTATAATCAAGTCTTTCTTTGTTCATCTTTCCCATTTAATTCCTAAGCAAGTATGGTCCATTCCCCTTTACAGTAACTTTTCTCAAGCTTCACTATTAATAACCTAGAAAAAGACACTAAGTTATCTTTACCTAGCTATTGCACTCACTAACTGGTTCCCTTTCACCCTTGCCCCTTTAAACTCCTTTTGCCTTAAAGGGACTAAGTGATCTCTTACTCATGTTGTTATAGGTCAGTCATCCTCAAAATGATGTTAAAGCCCTAACCTACAGTACCTCAGAATGTGACCTTATTTGGAAATAGGGTCATTGCAGATGTAATTGAGATGAGTCATATTGCCCTAATCCAATATGACTGGGGTCCTTATAAACTGATAGCCCTGTGAAGGCAAAACACACAGGGAGAATGTCAAGAGAAGATCAAAGCAGAGATCAGAGTTACACTGCCACAAATGAAGAAATGCCTGGGGCTATCTGGAAAGAAATGCTTTAAAGAAGAAAAGAAGGGTCCTCCCCTAAAGGCTTTGGAGGCTTCCCCTGCATGGCTAACACGTTGATTCAAACTCCTAGCCTCTAAAACTGAGAGAATAATTTTCTGTAGTTTTAAGCAGTTGGTTTGTAGTATTTTGTTCCAGTAGGAAAATAATACAAAATGTAAATCCGATCAGGCTACTTCTTTGCTGAAAACCCTCTGCTAACTTTTTACTACAACCTTTTTATGGTCTCATGGCCTACATGGTCTCATCACTATCTACTCCTACAGACTCAAGGCCTTTAGCCTTGCTGTTCTCTGGACTTGGAGGCCCCTCAGGCTTTTTACATGGCAGGTAACTTATCATTCGGATCTCAGCTTCAGAGAGGCCAACCCTGACTATTCTGTGTTAAGTGCCCTCTGAGTCATTTTTTTTATTGAATTACATTATTTTTTCTACAGTACTTTACACTGCTCAGTATTATTTTTGTTCTTTAGTTTTTTGGTTCTTCTCATGTAGAATGAACAGGGGCATTCTCTCTCTTGTTCAATATCATATTCTTATAATACAATAGGTACTCAATAAATACTTGTTGAGTGAATAAAATCCTTGTGAAATAATACTAAAAGAAATGGTCAATACAATGCTACATCTTGTCAAATTTTTGCATTTCCTCTTGTCCTGCTTTGAGGTAAGACAAATCACCTTATCTTTCCCCTACTCATTCTTCCAATAAGTGATACTATGTGTGTTCATGTTTGTAAATTCTTCTCAGCTACCAGCTCATAATTTAGACTGTATGAATGAAGTCCACCTAGCATTATTACATCTTTCATCTTAATCATTTTATGAGAGTCTTTAACTTTTACAATCATTTTATGAGAGCCTTAAAAAAGAGGCTTCCCTCCTGTCTTTGATATTATTGTCTGTTGAAATTCTAGGAAAGTTAAATTTTGAAAAATTGAGGCACTGCATATTGCTAAATTGTCTATCTATCTATCTAGTTTTAAAATTTTTAATTGTGTTCTCAAATGTATGAAGATACATATATGTAAGGTGTATTTGTGTGAGTGGTGTAAGGTGACCAACTTTCCTGGTTTGAGACTGAGAGATTTCCCTGGCAAAACTAAGGTGATCTTGGCCAAACAGAGGTGGTAGATCTCTTTGGTGGGCTGAGTATGTATTTGTCCCTGGCATACAGGTATCTTATGTATTATTACATTTACTATGTATTAATTACTTATAATAATTATGTGAAATGAATTTTATTACGTTTCCATAATCCAAATGAGAATTAAAGAATAATAGTTCCAGGTCCTAAACTATACAAATAGACTCTGCCAACGCTTGACTTTAAACCTGTCTTTATCTGTGGAGTCTGAGATCTTTAGTTTTTACAGAAATAGATGGATCCCAACCAGATAAAATTATCACTCACTGAAAGTGACCTAATGAGGAAAATCTCAGGAGACAGTATGTTTTCTTGTAGCCTAAGTGTTAGGATTTGTGCTGATATCACTGATTATTCGTAACTATCTCATTTATACAAAACAGAAATATAATATTTATAAAATCTGTCCAAAGTTGAAGTATTTTTGTCAGAATTGTTCTTTCTATGAAATCTGTATATATCTTTTTTAACTGGCAAAATAATATTAATATTTCATTAAAAATCATGATTATAAGTATAATTGAATCAGGATTTCACATCTGGGTTTCACATGTAAATTGCTTGTCCTCATAAGGTAAAAAAATAACCTTCATGTTGTGGTCATATGAGTTGATTAAAAATAATATTTCACAAAACGAACAATTTATACTACCACTAGATTACTTTTACATATTATGTACACATAAGGACAGCTTGAAACTAGAAAATAGTAATTAATATGGTTAAATAATTGTCCCATATTATTAATATTTTAAACATGGTACAGAGTTTTTTATATTTGGCACAATAGAATCGTAGAGATGAATTCCATAACCGTAGCTAATATGTAAAGGTCTGGATTAAACAATTTAAAATTCATATCATACATGCACATTTCAGTCTATATTTCATTGAAGGAGGTGTTTCCAATGAATGCTCATCTGCCTATAGCATTGCACGTTATCAAGAACATGGTGTCGTATCATAAAGCATGTGTTTGAATCCCAGCCCTCCCAAGTGTGAATTGTAAAGTCACGGATAAATTACTGAACTTCTTAGTGCTTCAGGTCCCTGGACTTTATGGTTCCTATCTCTTCAAATGCTTGATTAAATGAGCTAATATCTATACATCACTTAGAACTATGGCTGACACAATAAGCTTACTTACGTGTCATTTTATATACAGGCTTTAATTTTTAGATTAAGCGATGGACTGCATTGTATTGTTGTACTATTCTAAAACATAGGTTTTATTTTACGACTGTTACTAGTGCACCCTAAACTAGTCCAAATATCTTATTGGTGAAATTAGAACTTACACAATTAATGGCTTTGTATTCCTTTAGAGAAGCTAACTCATAATATTCACTTCTTTACATCTAAACTGAAATTAAAGGTGCTTCTTCCCCAAATTGGTTAAATGTGTAGCTGATATATTCCCAGCATTTGTGGAAAGAGCTGTTAACTGAGCATGTCCCAGAGGCACAGCAGTCAGCAAAAACGTTCTTAGTCCTGTTAGCCTGAGGAATGTGTGTCTCTAACAGATTGCCAGGAAAGATTAACTGCTGCGGATAGAACAGCTGCTGGTTCAAGCAATTTTGATCTTTTTATATCTTGTGTTCATTCTGTTTCCAGGTGGAATTGGCCCACTTGTTAAGGAGAGCCGCAGGTAGTCCAGCTGCTGGTTCAAAAAGTCTGGTCTTATATGTTTTGTTCATTGTGTTTTGACACAGAATTGGCCCAGTTGTTTTTGGAAGGCCCCCAAGGGAAAGTTTTTACAAAATAGTTTCATAACCTTTTCAAGGAGACAAATATACCTCCCGTTTTTACTCCCTTTGGCAAGTAAATTAGGCCATTCAGGAAACCCCATTGTAAAACTTTTGCCCTAAAATGTATTAAGGAGAGTAGTATATTGTTCAATAAATTAACCAGGAAATGCATAAATATCAAGACTTTCATGCTCACCTTCACCTTTTTCTTTTCTCCTTTTTTTTTTTTTAAAGGGCCATTACAGTGGAGATTTTACATTTGTTTATGTGTAGGAAGGTTTTTGTGTATAAAACACTGAAAGGAAATTGTTCTGCTAAAGCATGCGTTAGGGAGAATTAATCACTCTTTACTATAGGGCTTTCCTACACTCCTAATACTTGTCAAAGAAGTAGATACACAAAGCTTGGAAATAAGAGAGGGAATTTACTTATGTCTGAAATGAGAAAGATTGAAGAATATATATTAGTGTATGCATGTGTGTGTGTTAACGTATATTTATTTTTAAATTATATATTTATATTATATATAATTTATTATTGATAAACCAAGGATAGTTTTTTTTATTGTGGAAAAAATATAGTTTGCAATGTACAGAGTTGTATTTTTTTATTATTTCTTTGGAGAAACAATTATTATGGAAAAATCTAATAAGATGAAAATTCATAATACTTTAACTATGGATCATCTACACATGATTAGATATTGAAAAAGTAGATGATTGACTGACATGTATAGCATTGGTACAATTTCTCACCCCCAAAAAACCCAAATAGCAGGTTTTTACAACTGATTGCCTATTTTTAATCATAGAAATAATAGATTATCTACCAACTTAAAATCTATATGCAAGAAATAGTATTTAATGGATTAAGTAAGTTTTTGGAAAGTTATATCTTTCTTCTGAATCCATTCTATTTTCAATATTGTAGAGGTGTTTATGTATATGCATTTATAAGACTTTTTTCTTTGTATTATTTCCATCTCTGATAGCTTTAGTTTAGAAAGGATAGTTGTGAGCTTCTGACAGCTTAGTATGTGTTACTGAAGAAATGTACTGAGCAATTAAGTCCTACCTGAAAAAAAAAATAGATTTAGCCACTGCTTACACTACTTCAAGTGCTCTTATCAAGCTTTAAGAGATGCTGTTCTGAAACAATACCACCATTTCTGTTAACCTCAATAGACAGTTTTAGGGGAATATGTAATTTGGTTTTCTATGCTATTAAGAGTTATTTTATGGAACATTTCTTTTTCATGTTTGGAGAGTAAAAATCAACACAAATAGAAATTTAGCATACAAATGATTTAAGTTTTTACAGATAACATATTGAAAATGTAGCAAAATTGTCTCAATAGACATTTTGATCCCTAGGACTGCATATATTTGATATTTTTGATAATTTTATGTGATATTTGAGTAATAGAGCATTTAACTAATGAAATCAGTTGCGGTAGAGGCGTGCTGGTTCTCAGTTTATATCCTGAAACATGAGGACTAATTGCCTTTCGTTTGTCTAGATAGCTACGAGCAGCTTAATTGGTCATAAAGTTATATAGTCCTTTTCAAAATTCAGACACGATATTTGACTCTAGAGCCTTCTGCATCAGTAAATTCCATTAGAGATAGATTTTTTTTTTTTTTTTTTTTGGAAACAATCTAATTCTTTTGGACGATTGCTTATATAAAGTTTCTTTATTTGTATATACTTCCTTTTATTTGATTAGATAAATTTTGCAATAAAGTAAAAATAAATAAATGAGTCAAAAATTTCTTTTTGTTATAATCTGATTTGCTATGAAGAATAATTCATGTCCTCCATTAATTTAAGAACAGAAATGTTAATCCAAATCATCATGTAGAATAACTATTTCACATATTTTCTATATCTTACTATTTCTTACACTTTCTTGTTTTCAATCCTTTTCTAACAGATGACCATGTGTCTTTCTTTCCAAAGAAAACAGAGGCTGTTGGATAGAAACGCCACACATTTCTGCAACCGCTTGCAGGCTCTGCACCACCACCCTACCCCATTCTTCCACATAAATATTTTCCAATAGAGGAAGTGGTCCTTTCTAATACCAGGATATCTCCTAAATTATGTTTTGAATTCCATACTTTCCAAACTTCTTTGGAATTTTACATTGATCAATTATCTCTACTCTCTCTTCCTGTAACTAACATCTCCTTTACAAATGCATCCTTCCTATCAATATTTTCAGATCTTCTATCTTACCTTCTGCTTAAAATATTAAATACACAAATCTTCATCAAAACATACACCTAGGGGCGCCTGGGTGGCTCAGTCGGTTAAGCGTCCGACTTCGGCTCAGGTCATGATCTCACGGTCCGTGAGTTCGAGCCCCGCGTCAGGGCTCTGTGCTGACAGCTCAGAGCCTGGAGCCTGTTTCAGATTCTGTGTCTCCCTCTCTCTGACCCTCCCCCGTTCATGCTCTGTCTCTCTCTGTCTCAAAAATAAATGAACGTTAAAAAAATTTAAAAAAAAAAAAAAACATACACCTAAATCCAGGCAATTCTCTCCCTTCTTTTTTCTTCCAACTAATTTCTCCCTAGATCTATCACCCACTCCTCAATTCACATAAATCTAGATTTTTTTTCGTCGTATCACCAAAACCATCCCTACGTGTCCAAGAGTAGTCTTTATGTTTCTAAAACCAGAAGACATTTTTCAGGGTTCTTTATTATTTATCTTTCACTTTTTCAATGTAATCTTTTTCAAAAATTTATTTACTTATTTTTTACTACTTCTAATCTCTTTTCATGCTCAGTCTTTTTACATCCAATCCAATGTTGGAGTTTCTCTAGGATTGACCCTAGAGCCTTTCTTCTATAGACTTTCCTTAAGCAATGCCACATACATTATATATCCTTGTGTTTCCTAAGACTCTCAAGTAGGAAATAAATATTTACTAAGTGAATAATCAAATAGTGATCTCATTTCAAATTAGGCCTTTGTGTACCTTAAAACTCTTCACTTTTAGGTGCACCTGGGTGGCTTCAGTCAGTTAAACGTCCAACTCTCATTCTCAGCTCAGGTCTTGATCTCAGGGTTATGACTTCAAGTCCTGAATGGGGCTCTGCAATGGGTGTAAAGCCTACTTAAAAACAAAACAAAACAAAACAAAACAAAACAAAACAAAACAAAAACAACTTCACTTTTAAAAATTGAAACTAATGTGTTGAACTTATTGGAGAGCTAATTTTTCCCCCTTGGGAAAATAAAAAAAAAAAATATCACCTAGGAAGTTTAATTACCTATTATACGAAAAGTAAAAAAAAAAAAAAAAAAAAAAAAAAAAAAAAACAACTCCCTAAAATAAATATGAAAAATTTGTCTTAATTTTTTCCACTAAATATATGAACATCTCAGATAATATTGGGTGTAAATAATTAAACTGTTTCTCAACTGAATGCTTCACTCCAAGGCAATTAAAAAAATTTTTTTTAACGTTAATTCATTTTTGAGAGGCAGAGCATAAGTGGTGGAGGGGCAGAGAGAAAGAGACACAGAATCTGAAGCAGGCTCCAGGCTCTGAGCTGTCTGCGCAGAGCCAGAGGTGGGGCTCAAACTCAAAGACCTTGAGAGCATGACCTGACATGAAGTCAGAAGCTTAACCAACTGAGCCACCCAGGAGGCTCTACTGCAAGGGATTTTTAAATTTTTTTTTAATTTTTATTTATTTTTTGAGGGAGAGACAGAGTGTGAGCAGGGGAGGGTAAGAGAGAGAGGGAGACACAGAATCCGAAACAGACTCCAGGCTCTGAGCTGTCAGCACAGAGCCTGATGCAGGACTCGAACCCATAAACTGCGAGATCATGACCTGGCTGAAGTCAGAGGCTTAACTGACTGAACCACACAGGCACCCCGGGAATATGTAATGGTCATACATATGAAAAACAGTGTCCATTCATGGTTCAACCCTGTGTGAGGCACCAAATTCAGCTGCAATTTCAGTTTTTCCAGCTTAAGCAAAAGATTCAAAATAACTACTCCTATTCCTTTTGAAAATAAAGATGGGGTGGGCAGAAGTCTGTTCTGAGAAGAGCAGCTGTGATTTAGGAAATAAAATGCATCAGTGCATAAGCTTAGAGACATTAGTATTTGCCATATAAATAATGAGTGGAGAATTGAATCGCACTGGGTCTGTGCATTCTTAAATGTAAAAAGAGACTAATATGATTTATCTGTAATTTATGTTTTTCTTTTTAGTTGAGATCACTTTGCTCATTGGTAATATGGAAATTATGAGGTTTTCCTCAAATTATTTTAGGAACAAGTCAAATAAGTTACATTAAAGTACCAGCATTGTATTTGTCTCATATTAGGAACTCACTAAAAATTTATCTTTCTTGGTTTTCCCTTCTCAGTGTCCTTCTCTTCCCTAAGATGTCACCCAATATCAGTTGTACTAGTTCTATCTATCTATCTATCTATCTATCATCATCATCTCTATCATCTATATCTATCATCTATCTATCCATCTATCTAATCTATCACCTGCCACCTATCTTTCTTTTCCTTCCTTCCTTCCTTCCTTCCTTCCTTCCTTCCTTCCTTCCTTCCTTCCTTTCTATCATCATTTATATTTTTTTACATAGCTGTTGTTATATTTTATTACCCACTAAGATCTTAAATGACAATATAGTGTTTCATGACTTCATCAGACAGTAGAAGATAAATCTAGAGGAGCATCCTTCCTAAACTCTTGATTAAAATATACAAACTATGGTGTCAGAAGGAAGTGAGTTTGAGTTTTACCTTGATTATTATAATTTCAGGCAAGCAATATTCTCTTTCTAAGCCTTCATGTAAGAAATTAAAATAACTTTAAATTTTTGAACTGCTTATGATGTTCATAATGTCTGATATATACTGATACATATATATATGTGTATATATATATATATGTGTATATATATATATATATATATATATATATGTGTATATGACAACTCAATAAACATGACCTCTTATTTTCTTTGTTATCCCTGAACTACTAGTACACCTGGAAATTTCTTACTCTTCCTACTTATAGGAGCTGATCTTATTACTAATATGAAGCATTGACTGTGCGTAGATATTTGTGTGATTTTAATACCAGGATTATAATTAATGTTTTTGCAAACTTTTAAAAAGGAATTAGTCTCTGGGGTGTCTGGGTGGCTCAGTTGGTTTGAGCGTCTGACTTTGGCTCCAGTCATGATCTCACAGTTTGTGAGTTCAAGCCCTGCATTGGGCTCTGTACTGACAGCTAAGAGCCTGGAGCTTGCTTCCAGTTCTGTGTCTCCGGCACTCTCTGGCCCTCCTGTGCTCACACTCTGTCTCTTTTTCTCTCAAGAATAAATAAACATTAAGAAAAAAATTTTAAAAAATATATAACTTTTAAAAAAAGAATTAGTCTCTATAATATGTTAGTAAAGTTTTATTTCCCTAGATTTACTGATTTAATAAATGAAACTCTGGAAGTTCTAGAGAGATTTAGCCACAGTCTGCTTTTTTAAGTTCATACCAATTCTCTCATTTATCTTTGACTTATCATAGCCTGGGATTTTACACCTCTCTACTTGCAAAATTAAATTAAATTGCTTAGCCTGCACTTACTGTCCTGGTGCAGGCTCCCTGCCCAGTGGACTTGTAATATTATTATTACTTAGTCATATCTGGGCTTTCCACTAAAAACAACAACAAAAAATATTTAATTAGAGTTTAAATTGAGGATGTAAAGAGCTTATAAAATATGCAGATTATAGTATTTTATATGTTTCCCACAGTTTCAGTACTAAAAAGAAAATTTCAGAAATGTTTTATACTTAAGATCAATAAGCTGACCTATAAAACAAATGATAAGTATCTTACATTATTGTTTCCTTCTTTGAGCTCACTTTGGTATAATCGTCTCATTTGGGACAAACTTTTTTAAAAGTAACTTCATAAGGAAAAAAATAGGGAATAGCTGTTTACTGAATTCTGTCAACACTTCTTACCCTACTTTAGTATGTTTTTAATTATTTTAAAAGTTGGGTTGGAAAGTAGCCCTGCTAATATAACTATGTTATGTGCAATTTTAAATACTACCGGTCACAAATACATAACATTTACTTCAAGAATAGTTCTTTTTTAAGCACTCAAAGCGAAATGTATTCTATTATGTGCCTATTTCCTTTGTTTTAAATTTTAGGGATGCGAAAGATTGTAGCTTTGCTAGGTTTCATATATTCAAGCTTGCATTAGACGTCAGTCAATGCATAGTTTAAATGCCAAGTATCTACATTCTTGCTTCAGCATGTTAAAAACTTAAGTGATGATATATTTTTAAAAAACCCTGGGGCGCCTGGGTGGCTTAGTCGGTTAAGCGGCCAACTTCGGCTCAGGTCATGATCTCGCGGTCCATGAGTTCGAGCCCCGCGTCAGGCTCTGTGCTGACAGCTCAGAGCCTGGAGCCTGTTTCAGATTCTGTGTCTCCCTCTCTCTGACCCTCCCCCATTCATGCTCTGTCTCTCTCTGTCTCAAAAATAAATAAACATTAAATTTTTTTTTTTAAAATAAAAATAAAAAACACAAAAACCTCATAGTCAGTGTATATATATTCTTAGGTACCATTCTATGCCTTTTTATATATTAATTCAATATTAACTCTATGGGTTGAGCTATATCATTACCCTATTTTACAGTTGAGGGCATTAAGATATAGAAATTCTCAAAGAGTTGCTCAAGAATACTGAACTAAGAAGAGAGTACCACGAATATGACCCAGACTGTGGGCCTCCAGTGCTCTTATAATCATGACACTTACCTGATTGGCCTGGTATAATATACACCAAGTGCAATAAACTTATGACATTTAGCTTGCTAAACACATGAGATGTATCTTTTATAAGTTCTATGTTTTAGTACCAATTATGAAATATCATTTATACATTGATAGCAATTAAACACTACTGAACCTCAAAATTTGTTACAATAGAGGAAAAATGTATTTGCTTTCTAAAGTTTATTTCTTTATTTTGAGGGGGGGTGGGGCAGAGAGAGAGAGAGAGAGACAGAGAGAGAGAGAATCCCAAGCAGGCTCTGTGCTGTCAGTGCAGAGCCCGAGGATGTGGGCTTGATATCACAAACTATGAAATCATGACCTGAGCAGAGATCAAATATCAGATGCTTAATCAAGTGAGCCACCCAGGTGTGTCCCTGCATTCTAAAGAGAAAGAAACTTTGGCCAGAATGAGGTTGCAAATTTAAAGTTTGCGTGGAATAGTCGCTACAACCTCCACAAATGAAATTATTAATGCTTGACTATGATTTTAAAGGCTATGGTTCTGTTTGATTTATCATCCAGACACAGGGAGAAGAGTTCCAACATAACTCATCTAAAAGCTATGATGGGAAAGAATTTTTTTTTTCCTACTGTGCATCCTATCAGGCCAGTTTCTTCAATAAACAAGTAAAGTAGGTAATAACTTTAAATAAGGTAGAAGTCTATGCATCATTAAATTCCAAAGGCTGGTAAGTTTGAGTCTGTTCCCCAGTATGAGTTTATCCCACCTTATATTTATTGTCTTCATTTCCTCAATCAAAAACGGTCTGTGTGAAAGGCGAAATAAAAACTCATATCTGATTGGAAAGCTTGGTGGATAGGCAGAATGATGGCTCTCCAGTGATGTTTACCTTTTATTATTTATTTATTTTTAATTTTTTTTCTTAACCTTTATGTATCTTTCAGAGAAAGAGAGAGAGAGAGAGAGAGAGAGAGAGAGAGCACAAGTCGGGGAAAGGCAGAGAGAGAGGGAGACACAGAATCCCAAGCAGGCTCTGAACTGTCAGCACAGAACCTGACACAGGGCTCAAACTCATGAACTCCAAAATCATGACCTGAACCGAAGTCAGACATCTAACTGACTGAGCCACCTAGGCGCCCCTATTTTTTTTATTTTTTATATTTATTCATTTGTGTGTGTGAGTGTGAGAGAGAGAGAGAGAGAGAGTGTGTGAGCAGCAGAGGAGCAGAGAGAAAAGGGAGACAGAATCTGAAGCAGGCTCTAGGCTCCGAGTGTCAGCACGGAGACCCACCTGGGGCTTGAACTCAGGAACTGTGAGATCATGACCTGATGCAAAGTCAGATGCTCAATCGACTGAGCCACCCAGCCACTCCTGATGTCAATATTTTAAATCCCGGTGTTAAAATTGTGAATATGTTAGCATTATATGACAAATGGCAATTGTGATTGCAGACAGAATTAGTGTTGCTAACCAGTTGACTTAATATAGGGAGGGTATCCTGGATTATCCCGATGAGTCCAATGTAGTCATATGGATAGTTAAACGTGGAAGAAGGCAAAAGAGCTGATCAAAGAAATTCAATAATGGAAAAAGAGGCAAGGAAGATGCAGCAAGAGAATGATTTTATGCCCTGTGGCCAGTTCTCAGAAGTAGAGAGCCATGTACAAGGACAGAAGAATTTTTCCCTGGAGTCTATAGAAAGGAATGCAGGCTCCTGAAATGTTGATAGTAGCCCAATGAGACAGTACTGGACTTCTGATCTGTAGAACCATAAGATAATGAATTTGTGTTGCTTTAAGGTATTCGCAAGAGTTTGCAGGAATTTGTTATTTTGCTATTTTAATTATAGGAAACTAGTACACTCGGAACTCTTGAATCTGTGCTCTTAAAATATTCTGGTTTTCTATCAATTCTCATCATTTATCTTTTTTGAAAATTTTAATATAAAATGGTGACTCAATCTTCCCTTTGATTAGTGAACAAATGGTTAAACTACAATAAACTGCTTGTATTATTCATTTGTTTATTTATTTTTAAAAGGGTCTTCATTTATTTATTTAAGTAATCTCTACACCCAACATGGGGCTCAAACTCACAACCTCGAGATCAAGAGTCACAAGCTCCCCTTGACTGAGCCAGCCAGGTGTCCCAACAAACTGCTTGCTGTCTCCCTCTCTCTCTGCCCCTCCTTTGCTCTCACTCTCTCTCTCCCTCTCTCTAAAAAATAAGTTTTAAAAAAAGCTACTAGTCAATCATCTATTCTTTAACCCTAACCTAGAGAAAATATCACAAAGAATTAAAAGTATATATTTATAAGCTGCCATATTGATGGATAGAAATAACTTTTTGTTTTGTTTTGTTTTGTTTTCACACAAAGCCTTAAGGTGGTTGTCTGAGATTCTATATACAAACTTCTTGATATCTGTCTTTCATTTTAGAAAAAGAAATAATCTTGGAATGTATTATTAATAATTTAGTTTCTTTTTAGATATGGCACAGTCAAATGATTATCTTTCCATGAGTTTTGGTAATTTGTGGCTTTCAAGGAATTGGTGCATTCCATAGGAGCTTTCCAATTTGTGGGCATAGAGCTGTGTGTTCTTTATTATCTTTTTACTCCATGTGATCAAGAGTGAATCCCTCTTTCACTTCATGTCATTTCATTTCCAATATTGGTAAATTGTGTCTTTTCTTTTTCAATGTCCATCAAGGGCACTCTGTGTCTTACAGCTCTGTCATTTGTAGACCATAAAACTATAAATAATCTTCTTATTTATATCTTGTACATATTCAAATTTTAAAGGATATCCTGATTTCTTTTTCATCTTCGTAATTATGGTTTACACTTGGGAAAATTCAAGGCAGATTAAAGAATATTAGGTTATGCTTTGAAATTCAGTTAATAGTATTTGGTTAAAATATTTTTTGGTTATAAAGTATTTGCTTGAAATTATTTTTAAAGTACTTCACTAGTTAAATTAAGTCTTCTTAGCTGTTTAACAAATTCTTTTGCAGAGAAGCCAGAAGATTATGACCCAGAGACATTCAGCATTTGAGTGATATTTCTTAACTTATACATTGTTCATAAAAGCTACCTGTCTACCTTAGGAAATTCTTTGAGTAATCTGAGTTATTTGGCAATTTTATTGCCATTTATTGCCTGGCATGCCATATGACATGCAATCTTTTGAGTGTCCAGTAGCTTTTTACATGGTATAGTAATTTCTAAGACAGTCAGAGATTCATATTTACTTACTTGTGGCTCAAAAAAATAACCTACACGAGTTGACAATCTAATGAGAAGTCCAATATTCAAGGGTCCTGGTTCCTTCCTATTAGGCGGAAAGGGAATTGATCAAATAGGTTTGGGTGCTAGGCAGTTATGAGAGCTAAAGAATCTGAATGGATTTGATGAAATTTCCTTGGCCCCCAGACTGGCATCAGTGAATTGAGGGAGCTGACAGATACATCACTGACGCCAGCGACTGAACACAAACTCTGCTCCTGCTACTGTTGAAGAGGCAGATAGTTAATCCTCCCATATGTTAAATGATCAATACTGTGCATACCTGCTTCTTCATGTAATGTGCTTCTTCGTGTTGCTCAGCTTCTAAATTGTAAAGCATGGATATCCTCACTGAGCGAACCTGGGTTACATGCCAGCACTCTGGCTACAAGGATTATTAGGCGAATGAGTTCTAGTTTCTGCTTTGGGAAGGAAGGACAAGTAGTGTGAAAAGCCTCTTTGAATAGAAATATCAGCTTATTCTAAGTTAAATTTGAACACTTGCAACAGATGAAGCTACGTAATATCTGGACAGCTGGTAAAATTCTTTCTTCTATTGACCGTAAGGTAAATGTTGATTTTAGGAAGTTTAATATGTGAAAAAAAATACGTTTATCTTAGAATCAAGTACAAAGGTGTATATCATTTGTTTTCCCACTCTATGAATAAAGAAATTGACAGCCTAGCAATGAAGTTATTTCTATACTGTATGAGTTGTGGCACCAAGGAAATTGCCTTATACATATGAGTACAAGTTTCAGGTTAAGAAAAAATGGTGTATCTTATTTGATGGATTAACTGTAAATAGAAGTCATTTAAAAAATAGAGCCCTTTTGCTATTTACAGGTAAAGAATGGATTTCTAAATTATATACTGCGTATTAAGTGACAGTTATCCCTGTTGAACTGGAAACTTGGAGGCCTTTTACGGAGTACGTGGATCTGAATATATATATAGTCTCAATATATAATTTTGATTTTTAAGTAGCTAGTAAATAAATGTCTACGTAAATTGTTTGAAACTTTTCTACCACCTCAAGATGGAAGGGAAAATTTGTAACTGCATTGTAAATTGAAGAGCTTATTATGATCTTTATAGAAATAATCTATTTTAGCAATAACCTGTCATCTGCTGGGATAAAAGGATGGAAATAGAGCCAGAGAGAAGTAAGACTCAAGGGAAAAGTTTTTATAGACCCCAAAGGGCTTGCATAATTGAAATTTTTCATCAGGAAAGAATGATCTGAAATTGATCTTTCAGGCCATAAAATTCTAAGCTTTTTCCAGAGAGTTAAATGCCTGAGTAAATGGTGAATCTCAGGAGACTAAGACAGCTTTATTTCTGATATTTGCATACCTCTTTCTATAATTAGAAGCATCTATTTGTGAATTTTTATAGATCCTTTGTAATATGATGTGTTAAAAATTGTGACATTGAGACAACATGGCTACTATAATTGTTTTGCTGTATAAATAAGAATTTACAATATGCATTGCTTTTAAAGACTTTAAAATATGGAGAGACGGGGGGGGGGGGGGCTGGGTGGCTCAGTTGGTTAAGCATCCAGCTTCAGCTCAGAGAATGATCTCACAGTTTGTGGGTTCAAGCCCCACTTCGGGCTCTGCACTGACAGTGTGGCGCCTGCTTGGGATTCTCTCTCTCTCTCTCTCTCTCTCTTTCTCTCTCTCTCTCTCTCTCCCTCTCTCCCTGGTCCTCCCTCACTCACACTTTTCTCTCTCTCAAAATAAGTAAACTTAAAAAAATAACTAAATAAAATGTGGAGAAACAATGAACCTCATATAGTGTCTCTTTAATGGAATAACATCTTAGAACCTGATATCTAGACTCAACTCATTATTAAATCATAATATAAAATCATTAAAGAAAATAGAAAGGTATGAAAGGTGGGAAAGAAGGAAGAGAAGCATAGATAGAAGAAAGGAAGGAAGAAGGAGGGAAGGAGGAAAGAAAAAGGGGTAGCTTTCTCTTCCTTTTTGTTCTACCCAAGAACTTAAAGGATCAACTAATTTAAATATTGATTATGTAAAATACACTTACCTAATCTTTTTCATTCTTTAAGTCTTTCAAAAATAGGTGAAATCTTGCCATGACAGGGGCTATGTTATACGATGTAGGGTGGAATCACATGATTGATAAAATAGGATCAATTTGTGAATGGTTATGTGACATTAATAGATTTGCCATTTTACCACTTAGGTTCATGTGCTTTGCATGTTCCCTTTCTAATAAGCAGTAAGTTTCTAGCATTGAGAATGCCACTTTCTGTTTAGTGCTATTAGCTATTATGCATTTCCTGAAGCTTTGCAAGGTAGCAGTTTAACTTGGGATACTACAAATGGATCACAGCAAAGTCTTATTGCGTGAAATGACATCAGTGCTTCTTGTTCACCCACATACAACATGTAGGTAGCCTTAGAAGGGACCTTCAGCAAAGATCAACCAGTAGGTGAGGTCAGCCAAGAGAAGGATCTCCAGCTCTGCCAACAGAAAGCACGCACTTAAACAGTTACAGGTGTTTTATTGGCTTGCATAATTCTGGGCAAATTTTAGAAGCTGATTCTCTTTTTCCATTGGCAGGTGTAATCCCCTCGTCTCAGACTTCTCAGATCTGCTTCAAAGTCATTCCTCTCTCTTCTCCAACTTTTCAGCCTGGGTGAGTCTCCAGAGAGATGAATAATCTCATCTTCCTCTTATGCCATCCAAATTGTTGTAATTTAAACTGTTCCCTTGATTCCTGAGAGTCTTCTGTTTTGGTTACTTTGAGACATTTCTTCTCTTAGCCCAGCCAGCTTATTAGAAATCAAAAGGTTTTGTTATTGGTTTTATTTTCTCCATTGTGTTCTTGCAGATCTTTTATAACAAGCCTAAATTTCCCCTAAGAAATGTGGATACTTCTGACCAAAATTGTGGTTCCCAGACCTGGTCATATATTACAATCATCTGGAACTTAAAATTGCTGATACCCAAGTACGAACCCATGAATCATTTTTAATAGCTCTGGCATGTAGACTAAAAATCAGTATCTTTTAAAAAGCTGCCTGGGGAGTTCAACATATAACTACAGTTGAAAATGATAGTACAACAAGAAGAATCATGTACAAACAAGAGTTAAAAAGTAAAGTACAATGATTAATAGTCCAATATGTTATCCAGGTTTAATCATTTACCATTACAGAGGAAGTTACCAGTTTGGAAATTTTTCAAATATCAGATAATTATATGATTAGTTTAATCTTTAGAATTACATAAAATATTAGAAAAACAAGAAACTTTATGCAAAAAAAAATGTTTCATGGAAATGAATATGTTCCTCTTAAAATTAACTATGGGATCTAGCTGAGAGTTTCAAGCATGCCATTTTGTTTCATAATATTAATGAAAAAAAAATGTTGATATCACTTAGAATGATTTGTAATTTCTATCTATAAAACACTCTAAAAATGAATTTAATCTTTATTTTTTGGAGGCTTTAAATTTGAATATTACAAAAGTGTTTGTAGGTATACCTGCAAGTTTATTTTTAAAAGAAAAATGTATTCTATTCTTTTTATTTATTTTCATAAACTTTTAATTCTTTTTGGGAATCTTCCTAGGTTACATGATTTCCCTAAATGTCAATAAAATGAATTTGTGCTATTTGGGAACTTATATTCTACTGGGGAGAGAGATACAATATTTAAAAAAATGCTACCTAAAAAAAATTAAGTTTCTCTGTTTTTACGCGAATAGTAACAGAATTGGAATCTGGCCGGTGAAAATACGACCAGCCGGATTCCAATTCTGTTACTATTTGAATAAAAATAAGGGCATCCCAATGATATAGAAGAAAAGTTTAAAAACAAGTAACAGATTTCTTTTGTCACTGTTAGTTAAGAGACATAATCATAGAGCTAAGACTCCCCTGAAGCATTTTGAATAGATGAATGGAAAGCACTGAAGAATTGGCTAGACCTCTCTGGCTATGCTGTGGATATATGGCATCTAGTAGAAGACGTGGATTCAATAATAAGGAAGAGATTTAAATAACCCAAAGAGAGATGTGGCCTGAACTATAGCTTCTTTTACCTATTCTTCAATACTTTAGAGAAAAGGAACTTATCGAATACAATTCTTCTCTGGTGGAAAAATAAAAGTCTTCTCCAGAGTAATCTTGTTGAGAACATTATCATAAGCAAATGGCGGTAAGACTGAGATGGGTGGTACAACCTCCAAATAGTTTTTGGACTGTAACACACTATCGCATACATTCTAGAATTTTTAATGCACCTTTCCCACTATTTTGCAATCAAAATTGTTAGTAAAATGGGATGTGAAATTTATGTACATATGTGATGTAAGACAATAGGGTTTGTAGTCTTGAATTCTACTAATCAATGTAAATTGAGCCAAACTATATCTGTCTGATGTTTGTTTGCCTTTAATAACCAAAGTAGGTAAAATACCAGAATTTAGTAGATAGGCAGACAAAATCAATTTGAATGAAATACTGTCAATAAATGACACAAATAGGATAATATAATTATACTGGTACATTTTATTTCGCTGTGATTTTGCCTTGTATTTTAGAAATAATGTCCAGATTTGTTTGATGAGTAGAATAGGCTTTTAAACTTCTGACATTAGCATACTGAGTCCACCTTGACTTTTCTGAATGGATTAAAGTCATATCTATCATCAAAATAATGTAGTTATGTTAGTGAGCATCATGGGATATGCTACATTAGAAGAAATGGCCAAGTTAACAGTTTATTTTGGTTGTGTGCCAAAAAGGTATCAAGCCTTTCCATGGACTTCCACAGATAAGATAGCTTTTCAGTGTCTTTAGGGCCTTACAGACTTCCAAAATACCGGGTAGCATATGTTGAGTCTCTGTATAATGAAAAAACCAGTTTAACACATGGTAGCACTACAAAGATAACTGGAAAATATTGACAGTAAAATTAGTATAGGAGAGCAGCTCAAGCATGTTAAAACAGTATCCTAGTGATGTAAAATTTATAAGTTTGTGCTTTGTATCCTAGTTATGTAAAATTTGTAAGTTTATGTTTCAGTACAGTAACTAGCAGGGATCTGTTACTGAAATTCCATTCTATTATGGAGTCAAATGTTCTATTATTTCCGTGGGGGGAAATTCAGTCCCAGATGCTTTTCTCCCCCTTTCTCGTCGGTAGAAGCCTCATATTTGTACCCAAGCATAGAAAAACCCCATTTTACTGAAAACCCTAAGAGACTTTTTATCTTCTAGTATTCTCCAAAGTCTCATTACAAAACTCAAGCAACTTTACATTATAAAATGCTAATAAAACTTTTGGCCCTCATGATCCACAGCTAGTTTTCTTTTCATCCCTATATTTACTTTAGTGGTGGAGAATCTTCCTTTCTACACCAGCTGTTCATGTTTTGTAATGCATTTAAAGGAATGTTGTATAATATGATTTTAGAACAATGGTTGGGGTTCAAAATTTGTTCTGTAGGTAATTCTGTTTCTTTTTTTAACTTTCTATCATTTCAAGAATATAGATCCATCATTATTTTCTATGCAATGCTAAAAAAAGGAAAGAGACCATTACTCTGATTGCTTGTGAGTGCTGTGGCTTTCTAGTAGTATGCTAGATATTACACATTTATGTCATTTAATCATTGTAACATCTCTGTGCAGTAATTATCACTAAAAAATCTTGTTGCCTTAAATATGCTTTAAAATTAGGAAAGGTTTATATTGAGTTCTTGCTTTATTTAACCTTATTTTATTACAATATTTTTAATTTTCTTGTTCTTTGTTCATTTGTATTCTTATTTGATCGAACTCCAGTTTTGAACGAATGTGTCTGTGGGTCTTAGAGTCAGTGAAGGAAGTCAACCAGTTGTACAGACTAGTATCGTCTATGTTCATGGTGTCTTACCTTAACTGTGTTGTATAATTATTCTGTATCTATCTCTAACTAATATTTCATAACTTTCCACAGAGGATATTTTAAGCCTTTACCTACCTCCACTCACAGAATCTGCCCACTCCTTCTGTCTTTTCAATAGATGTATTCATCTTTTAGCTCTAAGAGCAGTATAATTTTTACCAGAAAAATCTCTAACCACTAAACCTCAACATTTAAATATATCTGCATGTACAGCTTTCCATTGATTTCCTATCATATATGTAAACGCTGTTCCTGCACGTATAGGTTATCACTCTGACTTCGCTCTATAACTCATTTTTTTTTCATGTGCTCAGAAACTTGATTTTCTGCAGTACCTTCTATCTTTTTTATGTCTTAAAATTTTCCATCATTTTAATTATCTTTCCATCAGCATGGCAGCGATGAATAAACTTAAAACATACAAAACAACCACAGCAAATGTATACTCGATCTTGTTACATTTTTCAGCTACTACTTCTCTCTTTGAAAAGAACCTTCTGATCGGATTCTTTTTACTTTTGAATCTTCACCTATTCTTTGATCCTAAAATTGTCCATGCTGATCTCATTAAAGTAACTTAAGCCTTTCTTGGACATCTCTCAGGCTGATCTCCATCCTTATGTCTCTGAAGCATTTGACATCTTTGGCCAGATCTCTTCAGTATTCACCTCTATTTGCTTTCATGATACACACTTTCTTATTTGTTCTTCTAAATGTCTGACAGCTACATAATAGTCTGAAGGAGACTGTAAATTGTTGATATAGGTCAAGATTCTTTTCTAGTTTTATTGACATATTATTGACATATAACATTGTGTCAGCTTCAGATATATAATGTGTTGATGTCATACACTTATATATTGAAAAATGTTTACCACCATTGCATTAGCTAATACCTCCATCATGTCACATAATTATCTTTTCCATTTTTTGTGATGGAAATATTTAAGACCTAGTCTCTTAGAAACTCTCAAGTATATGATACAGTATTATTAACTATAATTATCATGCTGTTCCTTAGATCCCCAGAATTTATTCATTTTATAATTGAAATTTTGGATGCTTTGACCACCATCCCCCATCCCCTGCCCCCCCCCCCCCCCCCCCCGCCCCAAGCCCTTGTTAACCTCCATTCTACTCTCTGTTTCTATGAGTTTGGTTATTTTAGATTCTACATATAAGTGATATCATACAGTATTTGTCTTTCTCAGTCTGATTTATCTCACATAATGCCCTTAAGGTCCATCCATGTTGTCACCAATGGCAGGATTTCCTTTTTATTTTTTTTTTTAATTTTTTTTAGTGTTTATTTTTGAGAGAGAGAGAGAGAGAGAGCAAGCAGAGGAGGGGCATAGAGAGAGGGAGACTCAGAATCCAAGGCAGGCTCCAGGCTCTAAGCTGTCAGCACAGACCCCCATGTGGGCCTCGAACTCACAAACTGCAAGATCATGGCCTGAGCTGAAGTCGGAGGCTTAACTGACTGAGCCACCCAGGTGACCCAGGATTTGCTTTTTTAAATGCCTTTGTAATATAAATTAAACTATCTATCTATCTATCTATCTATATATCTATATATATGTCTGTGTGTATGTGTATATATATATATACATATATATATATACATATACACACACACATATATATATATACATATACACACACACACACACACATATATATATTTAGAATTTATTTAAATAATTTAAAAATATTTTAAACACATTTTATTTAATGTCTATTTAAATATTATATGTAAATAAATATATTTATACATGAATCAAAAATACATGTAACATATATGTTTATAAAACATCTTTATCCATTCTCTCTTGATAGACACTTATATTGTCTCTACACGTGGTCAACCTTCTTTCTTAGGTCTTCATCTTATTCAACATACTGTCTCTGGATGATGTTATCTACTCCTGTTACTTCAAACACTATCTATATATGTGGATCCTGGAAATGTCTTTATCTATCTATCTATCTATCTATCTATCTATCTATCTATAGATGTTTATTTATTTTGAGAGAGAGAGCACACACACAAATGGGGGAGGGGCAGAGAGAGAGAGAGAAAGAGAATCCCAAGCAGGCCTGATGCTGTCAACATGGAGCTAGATGTGGGGCTCAGTCCCACAAACCATGAGATCATGACTGGAGCTGAAATCAAGATTTGAGCGCTTAACCGCCTGAGCCTCCCAGGAGCCGTGGAAATGTCTTTTTAAAAAAGACCTATTTCTGTGGCTCTTCTGATTTGTATCTAATTTTCTTCAGGACTTCTCTACTAGAGTATCTTATAAGCACTTAAAAATAATATTTCTAAGATTTAACTCATTCATTATTTTCCTCCTTATGTTTAACCTCGAGCATTTTCTCCAAAGTAGCGAAAATTTTGACTTTCCTTTTAGTACTGCTCCTACATCAAATACCAGATACTACTTACTGACTATACTGCCTAAATACACCTAGAACCTCTCCCCTGACCTCTGCTACCACGTTAGTCCTGTCTTCCAGTTGGTCACCTAGGATCAGTCTTTTTCTCCCCTGCCCATTTTATTCAGTTTAGCTCCCTAGGGCCACTTCTTTTTTTCTTTCTTTTCTTCTTTCTTTTTTCTTTTCTTTTCTTTTCTTCTTTCTTTCTTTCTTTCTTTCTTTCTTTCTTTCTTTCTTTCTTTCTTTCTTTCTTTCATTTTTCCTTTTTGTCCTCCTTTCCTCTTTTCCTAGTTTATTGTGGCATATTTTATATATAACATAGTTTACATTTCTGGCATACAACGTGACGGTTTGATACACACCATTACCCTTAGGACAAAATTTAAAATCACCTCATAGACATTTCACAGGCCTTTCCTGAAAGTTGTCTTACTTGTTCTCTTATTCCTCTTCCCCTGACATTATTTGATTTGGCTCTACTGAACCAATACCTCTGAAGATGCTTTATTCTTTTACTTGCTTTAATTGAGACTCTCTTCTTTGCCCAGCACAATTTCTGTGCAAACTCTACTTTCTACGCATGTATGAACAAACTATTGGAATGTGTATGTGTGTACACACAGGTATGTGTGTGTGTGTGCTGTGCTGTTAGTTTTGCTTGTTTATGTCTTTTTCCAACCAAGAGTGGTTTTTCCAAGCCACTAAACCATGAGACAGGTCCTTAATTCTTAAGTGAATGTAATTAAAATATCATCAGGATTTTGAATGGACCAATGATCACACGAGAGGAAATTAAAAAGTAAAGCAGAGATATAAAATTAAAAATATGCCATGAGGCCATTTCTTCTCTACTTATCTAATCTCACTTCATCTTTTATGCCTCTGGCTGGACAATTTTAGTGAAGGCTATATTTTGCAGAATAGTTATTACTCAACTTAAAATGTTATCTAAAAAAATGTTATCTAACATTTCCCATTTATGCTTGAGGGGTAAAGAGATGCATTTAAATGCAGGCAATGATGAGAAGCTAGATATTATATATATACATATATATGTGTATATATATATATGTATATATATATATATGTATGTATCTATGTATATATATAGTATTAAACAAAGGCTTCTAGGGTATTGTTGCATATTACTGTTCTAGGAAGTCAAATGCTAAGTGTTATGTATCCAAGAGATCATTAAGTAACCCCACAAAATAAATGTGTTTTTAAATTCAACAGATCATAATGTCACTCAAAACTTATTTTATAAGCTTCCACTATATGATACGGCTCATTTATTAGACAAATTATGTAACCTTCAAATTCTGAGAATAGCAAAAATCTGAGCCATGTATTCTGCACTTCATGTAGTTGAAAATTGTTGTTTTCGAAATATGAGAGTGTTTTGTATATGTATTTTTCCTTAATAGCAAAAATTTTAAAAAATGGCTAATATTTTATACAAAGGTAAATATCGATGAAGATATTTTATGTTCAAGGTATTGTACCTAGTAATACTTTTACGTTGTTTTATTTCCTCATTAACAGCAAATGGCTGGTAATAACTACCATATGAGTTGCCTTGCAACTACCAGCCTTTATGAAGAGTCTATTAAATAGATGTGAAGATATAACAAGGTACAAGTAACTATAATTATTCTAGGAGTAAATATTTAGTAGATTTAGAAATATAACTGTTCAAAAATGGATACTCTTCCCTAAGACCCACTATACAGACTATTATCATATTTATAGTGTTTATGGCCATATAATTTTTTTTCTGTTTATCAAATCTTCAAAATTGGTTACTCACCACCCAAGCTGATTAAAACAAACACGGCAACCAACAAAAAAAGATGCAATTATGAGAATAAATCTCTGTAAACTGAAATATGCTTTCTACAATTTATTTTTTTTTTAAATTTTTTTTTTAATGTTTATTTATTTTTGAAGGAGAGAGAGAGAGCATGAGCAGGGGAAGAGCAGAGAGAAAGGGAGACACAGAATCTGAAGCAGGCTCCAGGCTCTGAGCTGTCAGCACAGAGTCTGACGTGGGGCTCGAATTCACACACTGTGAGATCATGACCTGAGCTGAAGTTGGACACTTAACCAACTGAGCCACCCAGACGCCCCTACAATTTAGATGTTAATAACTCAGACTCTATGACTGACAGGGTGTCTTAGCCAAAAGAAATTGAGTTGCTACTTTGAGTGACAGTTGAACTCTTTTGTGCCAGGAGTTAGGATTACAGAGATGCAAATAACTGATCCCCCCCCCCCCCCTTATTGGTAATAAGATAAAGGGTGCTTTTTATTTTAATTTGAGTTGAAAAGCAACTATTATATACTAAAAAGAACAGTGGAAATACGTGAGAAAGAGTTATTAGGTCAGGCTGACCCTGCATTCTGAGAACTGCCTGTCTCTTACCCTTTCCCTAGCCTCAAAATTACAGAGAAGGCAACTTGAAATATATTTTGAACAATGTAAACTGCATCCCACCATGTGCCACATCCCTGGGCCCTGCATAATTGATTAGCCCAGAAGAAGGCATATCATTTACTTTACTAAGTGTCTGTATCCTTCATATGGGAGAAAAGTCTAGGTTTCTCTTTGGGTTGCTGTAACTGAACTGTGTGAGGTGGGCGCCATGAATATGTACAGAAAAGCAGAGAATTTTTGTCTTCTGAATCAGAGGATAGTGATGCTATGAAACTGACACCCACAGAGAAACATAATTCAGAGACAAGGAGAAAGTCTGGAGAGTGCTTTTTATTTCTTTGTTTTATTCCAATACTTCAAGTTTCCTGATGGGTTCCGTGATGCAACAATTTACCAGTGATTTAAGAATCACTATTTTACTTCTTGACTTTAAGCCGTTTTATATGTGTTATATCTTAAAGAGTTCTAACAAAATTTAAATTTTGAAATCCACCACTAAATCTACTGGTTCCATCAATAACAAAATTTCCAACAATTTTCATCACATATCACCTATATTAGTTATTTAATAATTTATTGGGTAACATTTTCCTAATTTTTCAAATAACCCTTGGTATAAAATTGAATATATAGAAAGACGCATTCAACTGTGTTCTTATCCTGAGGCACTATTATACTTTAAAAACAGAATGAATTAATAATATGTTGAGTGCCTGCTGTGGGAGACAATTCCCCATGGGTGTCTCATGTTTCCACACATCTTGTGATCAAAGTGCTGACAGCACTTTTTCTCAGACTATTTTTAAGATGTCTATAGAGTGAACAGCAGTGGAAGATATAGTACCCACATCTGGAGCAGAGGGTGGGTTTGCTTACAGTGTTTAAAGATAAAATCAGTGTCTCCTTCTGGAGCAAAGGGCAAGCATGCTCACTGCCCACCTGCCCCCCGCCCCCAATTTAGGTTCTCTAAGCTCAGGATTCCTCCCTCTAAAATACAGCCCACTTGATATGCAGGTGTTGTTTGGCCTTGTTTGTGTCACCCTGTGGGAACTGGGGCACTGGGAAATGGTGGGAAAATGCTGATCTTCTGTCTACTGCTATTTCTGTGAGTAATAAACTGTCTTTCATCTCTAACCCACAAGGCTCATGTCTTCTACAATCATCCATGGAACTGTGACAGGCTAACTTGTTAGCTTAAAAGTAGGATAAAGTCTGATACCCTTCATAGTTCTTGATACTTATTTCTTGCCAAGTTTTTAATAAATTATTCATTCCTAATAATAATTTTGTCTAAGCATATTAACATGCACCTCTGATGGTAAAGAAAGAAGCTCAAATTAATTAACACTTTGCCCTTGCTCATTCAGAGATAGTATTTGAACTCTGATCTGTCTGCTTAAAAAATATGTCATCCTTTTATGGTAACACATACTAACAGGTAGATTAAGTTCCAGTTTTCTTTTTTTTCCTCAGTTTTCAGTGATCTTTATCAGCTATCTATTATTTATTGGATTTGCATTTGCATGTTTCTGTTTGATTATTGAGTTTCAATCATCCATTAATCATCAGGAAAAACAGGATTCTTAAATTTAATTTTTAATAGATTGTTCACAATTTATATAAAATTACTCACAAATCTTGGTTAATGCTATCCTTTGGCATTTTGTATTTATAGTGCTCTTGTATACATTGCTAAAGTTATTATTGAAAACATTATCATATTTAATTAAAAATAAAGATGTAGAGAAAAGGCCTCTTTTGTCCTTGCCACATTTTTTTTTTTTTTTTTTTTAGCTCACATCTGATTTCTGTGGCAGGTAATTCAGTGGGAGCTCAGAAATACCCCTCCAAGCCCACATCCCATCTCTGACATGGACACCACAACTATCTGACCCAGGGCCTTCTCCAAATCAGGAAACTCTTCCAGCCCTCAGCTTTTATGCAAGCAAGGCTAAATTGCTAGGGAATTAATCCTGGGGGGAAATTCTCAGAGAAGGACGAATGGCATTCTGGATATAAATATCCCTAACCATCTTTATTCAAGGCGTAAAACTCTGGGAAGAATCCAGAGGACTTTTTGAAGTTACCACCAGAATAGCCATTCTTTCACACAAGAGTGACCTGAGCAGACTCAGTAATTTATCTTCATAAGGGTATTTCCTTCTTTTTTGATTCACTCTTGAGACTGTGCCCTTCCTGACTTCAGGGTTCACACCTCCCGAATATACCAGTATATCACCTACAACTCTGCAGCCAGTACTGACCTCAGGCTCTACTCTGGGCAGAACTCAAATAAAATGCAATTCAATTAAAATCTATTGAATGTCTTCCACATATCTCACATACTGTATACTGTAGTCCCATTATAATGTCTGAAAAATTCTGTGATATTTTGTTTTCTCAATTTTACAAAGAAGGAAAATAAATGATGCACAAGTAACTATTAAATTCAGGTGTCTTAATCCAATGCCCATGATCTTTTTAATTTAATTTAAATCTGCAGTACCCCAGTCCAAACTACATGCATTTTAGGTTTAAAAAATTACTTGGTGATATTCTTGGACAGATCGTATGAAACTTAATTCACCATTCTTTGCCCTAACTCTGACTTTCAGTCTGGTGTCATTGTACAGCCCCAGTTTCTGAACTTTGGCACCATTGATATTTGGGGTTGTATAGTTTTTTGTTGTAGGAGCCT
Organism: Panthera leo; assembly: GCF_018350215.1. NCBI lineage: Eukaryota > Metazoa > Chordata > Mammalia > Carnivora > Felidae > Panthera > Panthera leo. Next base: position 175,293,158 of record NC_056682.1, read on the forward strand.
GTTCTGTGAACAGTAGCATGTTTAACTGCATTCACAGAATCCATTCACTATTAGCTGTAGCACCTTTCCTACCCCCAAGTTGTAACAACCTGGAATAGCTCCAGATATTGCCAAATTTTCCTGGGGTGGAGTGTGTGTGTGTGTGTGTGTGTGTGTGTGTGTGTGTGTGAAAAATCCGAAACTCCTCACCCAACATGGATACATACGCTGTTTAAAATCACTGCACTGAACTAAATACCCAAAGTATACAAAATGCACAGACTGACCCACCTTTTTATTCTTCAGCATCTTTCACAGTAGCTGATACATAATTAGGGCCCATTAAATATATACTCAAAAAAGAAAAAAAAAAACAACCCACAACCCATGGAATTCAAAAGAAAATCACTAATAACATGTATACTTCATCCACTTAAAGAGCCAGACACCTATTTAAAAAGTCATTTACAAACCATGTTTTTCACTTCATGAGTTAAATTTTAATTAGTATTATTGTATAAATGTATTTTTTCCCTCAGTTTTAAACAACTGACCTCTGTAAGGGAAAGTAGTCAAAAGAGAATCCTGGTATGTTTTTATTGCTTTTTTCCCCCCATTTTCATTTTTCTCTTACAGCTAAAAACTTTGAATTGAGTATTGAAGACTCAACATAATAAATTGATTATTTTTAAATGACTAAATTTGTGTGAGCTCAGGGAAAAGCCTCAAACACTTGTAGTTGTTTATGACTTGTGACATTTTGAGATTTTGCATGAATATATCTCTCAACCGAGCTTCTCCTCCCATAAAATACATTTTCACTTATTGAGTGGTGTAAGTTTTTCAAACACACAAAATTTTTCATGGCATTATGTGAAAATAAAATGGTAAATCCATAGATAATTAGGTATAGTTAAAATTGAATTCCCATGATTTATGAGGTTTGCAGCATGTTCAGAAGTACGACCCATAAAATAACTGCCTCAGAATGAAATTTCATCACTTTTTTAACACTTAATATGGAACAGTCTCATCAAATTTATCATCAAGATAGGTTTCAAGTTATCATACTATTTAAAAAATGAACTCAGCATTCTTTTTTTTTTGTTATAATACAGATGTACTTGTTCCACATTTTCAAAATCCACGATTTTATGTCTCTGTAAAATCAGTGGTTTACATTACCTGCCACATTATATTAGAATAAGTTACTTTTGTTCAGAACACTTATTAAAATCAATTCCAGAGTTCATTTTTAAGAATTACTTTCTTTATCCTCCTGGTACCTGCTTCAGCAGAAACAAAACAAAAGTTAGTAAATTAAACCAGGGTTTAATATAGAAGCTAAATATGTAATGATAGGAGATTCTAAGTATGTTTTAAAAAGATATAAAGACATTTCTATTTCCTAAAATATCTTTATTCCTAAATACAACTTCTAAGTTTTAGATCAGGGTAACATTAATTCCAACATTTTTTGGAGATTGGATAACATAACATGAGTCATTTGGAATTTGGCTACCTGGCTTCAGTTTCCACTGCCTTACATCCAACAAAATGTAAACTCCATGAGAAAAACATTTTTACTTGTTTTGTTCAGTGATGTATCCCAAGGAACTAGAACAACTACAGAATTTAACAAAGGTTTAACATATTACAGGAATTTAACAAAGATTTCATGAACAAAAGAATAAATAAATGAATTCTTTATTTTGCACATTAGTTTTCTTTTGCTGCTGTAAACAATCACCATATTCTTGGTGGCATAAAACAAATTTATCATCATACAGTCTGGAGGTCAGATGTTTGACATGGGTCTTACTGGGTTAAAGTCAAGGTGCTAGCAAGGCTTCATTCCTTCTGGAGGTTATAGGGGAAAGTCCATTTCTGTGTCTTTTCCAGCTTTAAGAGGCTGACTGTGTTCCTTGGTTCATGGCCACCTGTCATCTCCTAGGCCATCAATGGCTGGCTAAACTTTCTCACATGGTACCACTGACAATGACTCTTCTTCCATTTTAAAAAAAGATCTTTGTGAGTATATTGGGCCTACCTGAATAATCCACAATAATCTCTCTCTCTCTCTCTCTCTCTCTCTCTCTCTCTCTCTCTTTATTTTAAAGTTTATTTACTTATAGAGATAGAGAGTGGGTGTGAAGGGCGATGGGGCAGAGAGAGAGAGGGAGAGAGAGAAAACCAAGAAAGCTCCGCAATGTTAGAGCAGAGCTCCATGCAGGGCTCGAACTCATGAGTTGTGAGACCATGACATGAGCCAAAACCAAGAATTGGACATTTAATTCATTGAGCCACCCAGGTGCCCCATAATCTCCATCTCTTGAAGCTGAAAGATTAGCCCCATCAATCCATATGCAATTTTAACTCCCCTTTGCCATCTATATAACATACATAGTTATAATTCCAGAGATTAGGATGCAAACATCTTTGGGTGATAATTGATTTGCCTATAATTTGTCACTCAACATTTATGCAATATTAGATAAATTATTTAACTGCATGGTACTAGTTTCCATGTCTATTAAATGTAAATCACGAGTTCCTATTTTTTCAGTTTGTTTTATTGAATTATTACATGTGAAATTCTTGGAATAGTATCTACACTGTGGCACAAGGTCAATGTGGTTCTTATTATATGTGTGTCCTTTTTAAGCTAAAAGTTTGTATTCAATAATTTAGTTCCACTTTTGCTTAAAAGAGGTTGGATAGATGACATCTGCTTAAGTTTCTTTGAATACTTAATGAGGTTGAGTCTTTGAAAATAGAGAAGGTGAATGCAGTTTCAAGATTCTGTCCTCAAAAGGGAGATCTTCTTGGCTATATGTGCTGAAGAAAGTCACCTAAAGATATTTTCAGAAAAGATGAACATGTCTGCAAGATAGATAAAGTAGTGCAACTCTTTAGTTTATATATAGTCTATTTTTGACATATTTTCATTAAAATATACTTTATATTTATCATTGGTTTAATAAATATATAAAGCAAATATGTCAAAAGCAGATAATCTGCAAAAATAGGAAGGAGGCTCCCTCGAAGGTCTCTCAAAGAATAGATGTAATTGTGGTACAGGAGTTAATTAGACTAAACAAAGACTATCCCTCAGATCAATACCATTGCACAATGGGAGGCATTATGTATTCCTAGAAAATGAGTGTTTAAATACTTGAATTAATCTTTTGGCCTCCTAAGTAAATCAACCAAACTATTCCTACATCCTCTTTGGGGAAAAGTGAGGCATAATAATGATAGGCATTAATGTAAATAAAGGCTGCTTGCTGATTGTATAGCACAGGAGAAAAGCTGCAAACGTAGCCATTTTCTCAAGATGCAAATCATTTAATGCATTTTAATTAAATAAAGATTAAATAATTTTCAATATTTTCTAATGGCATCTTAATTTGGAGTATGGGTTTACTTTTTCTCCAGTAATCCTCTAAAATATAAGATATTCAGTATCCTAATTGCTTCATTTTTTTCCTCTGAAAGAAAACAAATGTTTTTAAACAGGCTAACTGAATTCACATTACAAACTTCTCTACAATTATAAAAGCACACGTATTTTCAAAATAAAATTTTGTTTCTTGGCAAAGAAATTAAACTCAAAGGGAAAAATTGCTTTCAAAATACAAAATCTTTCTATGTTGTTTTTCAACATTTTCTGGCTATTGTATTAAAAAAAAAAATTAATATTGTTTTTCTCTTACAATGAGGGAGAAGTCTTTTTCCAGTACAACTTGGTTGAATTCTGGTCATGCATTTAATTTCACCAGGTCTCATTTGTTTAATGGCTGTATTATTACTTGTCCGCTTCTACTACCATGGTAAATGTCAAATGAAATGATAGATGACAAAAAAAATTTTTTGGACTAAAAAAGTATATCCACATGATCCATATTATTTAGTATTTTAGTCCTTCTGTTGAATGCATTGGGTCATGAATTAACTATCCATTTGAACCTCCTGGACAGGATAGCTTGACATTTGTGTGGGGTCAGTAAGTTGGAGTTGAATATGACAGTCATCAACCTTTTAATGTTTTTGTTATGATACTATAGGATATTTTTAATTTCTTGCAAGGAAGAAGTGGGTAGAAAGAATTTAAAGCAAAACAAGCAAAACCAATAACTGGAAGCAGACATTCAGTCAATATCCCATTACTATTTTCACTGCTGCTATTATTATTACCTCTCCCACCATCACCACCACCACCAATAATAAGAAAAACAGCAACAGTAAAACTCTTGTCATGCCAACGCTTTCCAAATACTTTAAATAGATTTTTATGTACAAATGTAGTATTTTTGTATTTGTAGGCCTTTTGTGTATTATTTACTTAGATATATTTTTAAATTCAATAAAACCGAATATTCCTATGTATTGCAGCCTCCTTTTGACAAATGTTATCCTTGAAAAGATGAGAAAGATATAATTTTACTTCTTTTTTTCTAGTTCTCATGAAAATAAAAACAATTATAGAAATTTTAGAAATTTCATGAATTCGTCTCTTAAAATAAACCCATGGCTCACCATTGGTTTGGTAACTACACATTGGGAAGGATTAGATGCATTTTTATACCCATTTCACAGATGTAAGAACAGAACCTCATGGAAGTCAAGTAACATGTCTAAAGTCACACAGTAAGTCAGAGGTAGAGCTGTCTTATCGATGTTAAATTGCCATCTAGTTACCTGGGAGTTTATGTCTTTTGGTATGCTAATCTAGACTCATACCATCTCTTTGGGATTTTGTATTAAGAAAAAGACAGGGCCAGATGTCCAGTTAAGCCTTTAGAAACTTTAAATGCCAAGCAAGAGAACTCATGTTGTTTGTCCTTGGATTGTGCATTTTATTTTTCATATATCAAGTGATGCATTTGTTTGAGAGCATCATGACATTTATTAATTATCCAAGCTGAATTCTCATTTTCAGTAAATGGCACCTTACACAGTGGGACCATGTCAAACAGGAGCCTTGACTGGGGAACAAATGTCAGTGTGGTGAGGAGCCTGCTGAGTGTTTAATAACTACAAATGAAGTGCACTGTTAGTGTTATCAAGCATCGTTCCATCACCCAGTAGGTTTCCTTTGTAAGTAAAGATAAAATGACTTGGACAATCTGTACCGAATCCATCAGCTTTAACTGTAAAATCACTAGGCAATGAAAGATTTCTTCAAATAGACTGGATGCTGGAGAGGAAGGAAGAGCAAGGTCATTATCAAATAAGAACTGAAATAATCTCAATTTAATCAATTACTATACAATAACACAGCTTTGGGAAAGGAACTGTAGAAAATGACCATACCCATAAGCTATTTTTGAGCCCTACTTATTTTCTGTATATGGTAGAGATCAGGAGTTAGAAAGTTGTGCACATACACTAGAGTTATTTGTGTTTTATAACATTGAAGGAGACAATGAAAAACTTTACAATTCTCAAAGACGAGTTCTGTGATATTAATGTGCCTGTAGGTTTCCCAGAGATAGAGAATATAAAGAAAATGAGCACATTATAAATAATAAGAAGGTGTTAATGTTGTTACCATGGCTAGAGGTCTTTCTTCCAGCAAAAATTTCTCATGTTTTTGACATTGTCCTGAATAAGGGCTCAAAAACCAAAAAATGGCAATCATTGGAAAGAATTGTGGGTGAATTGGAAAAAAAAAAACTGGATTAAACATGAAAATTTCAGAAACATTTTATTAAACATAGATTATGAGCTATTTTCTTAATAAATATTATCTTCCTCAATTCTTGCAACCGTCTTGGGAAATAGGTAATACTGTAATATATTTAAAACTGGTGAAACTGATGCTCAGTAGATTTAAGGGAATTTAGGTTCTACTGAAGGAAGAGAGATCAAATCCATGGCCTGTCATGACATCACTGTAGCCCAGCTGTATATTCTTCAAGGTAAGTATAGGTCAGTATGAGTGCATTTGATCTGTTAGCAGAGGCTATACAGACCTTGGCCATAGACATAAGATAAAAAATATCTATCAGAGTATATTCCATGGACAGAGCTGCATGTGCATGGAGAACTTCTATGATAACATTAAAGAATCACTTGAAGAAGCTAGTGAGGAGGAAGAGGAAGAGGACAAGAGGCCAGAAGAGGGAGGATACTTTGAATCTTGAAATTAGTGCATGAAGGATGTCATTGGCTCAGCTGGCACTGATTCAATTGTAAAAGCCCCATTACCTGAGCTTCTCTTACTCCCTCATTCTGCTGTCTCAGACGTTAAACCATCCTTCCTAGGGTGCTGGATCCTCTATAGCAACCTATACTGATCACAGCTATTCGCTTCTTCGTATTGGTGACATTTAAGCTATCTTGTAGTTGAAGAACCAACAGGTCTGGATTTGGATTCTCATCCTTCTCTTCCTGAATAAACTGGACATTGTGCCTAACTTCTCTGAATAAATGGCAATGCTTCTATTTTTAAAAAGGGGATAGAGCTACTTCTGATGTTATGACTCTGAACATGAAATAAAGCAATGCCCCTCTGCTTAAATAAAAAGTAGCACAAGCTTACTATTGTATGAGGCTTACAGAGTTTTTTTTGTTTTTTTTTTTTGTTTTTTGTTTTTTTTTTAACCTTGTACCAGCAGAATTTTTCTATTAATGTAGCTGTTCTCAACTCAGGTGAAAGTAAGAGAGTGGTCTGTTCTCTTTCAGCCGAAATAACTTGCCAGTTATATCATTTCACTTTTGGAGCTCATAACAGATTCTACCATCTTTTTAAATAAAGGACAGCAATATATGACTACCCTTACTTAACTTCAGCAGTACCAAGACACTAGTACCAGGGAGAAAAGGAGTGCCTGAAAACATAGGGTAACCACAAAATATATGCATAAACAAATGCAGTACCAAAATTTGATCTATCTGCTTTTCTTGTTTATTCTAGTAAAATACTCAATTTCAATATCCTTTCACAACTATTAAGACATTTTAATAAAGGAGAACATTTTATGGAGAATATGTGTAGAAAAAAATAATACACATTTAAAAAAATTTTTTTTTATTTGAGAGAGAGAGAGGGAGAGAGAGAGAGAACGAGGGAGGGAGGGCCAGAGAAAGAGGGAGACACAGAATCCCAATCAAGCTCCAGGCTCTTTAACTGTCAGCACAGAGCCCGACGTGGGGCTCAAACTCATGAACTGTGAGATCATGACCTGAGCCGAAGTCAGACGCCTAATCGACTGAGCCACCCAGGTGCCCCCAAAATAATACACATTTTTATTTCCTCTCAGGTCTAATACTGTCATAACTATAATTAATAAAATTAATTTAAGGAAGTAGGGTTAAAGTTTCTGAACAATGAGGAATGCCACTCTTCAGGAGTCTACCTCGAGTTAGAAGGTTCTACTCTTTCCTTAAAAGAGCACAAGAAGATCTACAAACTTGATAAGTATCTAAGGGCACAATAACATCTATAATCTTGGCACTATTTATACTTAAAGAGTTGGCAATAGCATGCCAATTTCTTCCCTGAAGAATCTATACCTTAATAAGTACATCAGGCTTTCTTCTGAAATTAGCTCTACAAAAATCCAGGTTTCGGTCAAAATTGTAGCTGAATACAAATTAGAATCTTTCTTTGTCATCAATTCTAGGAAGCTACTTATCAGCATTAATGACTACGTTTGCTTTTACATATTTTGACGTCAGTTTATTAGAATAAGAAGGAAAAAATGGGGTGCAAGTCACTTAAAACCAATAACAGTTTAGCTGTCTTGTCAAATTTCAAAAATTTAACACTTTATTTTTAAAATGAATATTAAAAGAGAGCTGAAATTTCCTCAACTTTTTTTTTTTTTTTTTTTTTTTTTAAGAATAATGCTATAAATTGCTAAAGGTAGCATTTTCTGGGTGTTTTTGTTCATAAGAATACTACTGTATTTTGTCAATAAGCATCAAGTAGAGGGCCATAAAACATCATGTCTTCTCTAAATTGTTGAATGTACAGAAATATGAATATTATAATGAGTATTATTTATTCAAAATTATTCATACCTTACATATACGGATATTTGTTTAAAAAAAAATTATTGAAAAGAAACAAAGAAAGTTTAACATGAAAGCTGTAGTGAAGATGTTTTGTTTGATGTTGTGACTTTAATTAAAGGTTCCTAGAACTCCGTTTTTAATGTCAAAATGTGTATCACACACCTACTGTAATATGTTTCATATGCATCTGTGCAAACAGAAATGCAAGCATTTTTGAATTACATTCAATTTTGTATAGAGATTAAAAGAACAGTCAAACATGGGAAATGTGACATTATTTTTTTTAAGTGTGAAGTGCTTTGATGCTGATGTCTTAATTACTCTCAGGGAGTTATTGTTTTCAATCAAGCAAGTTAAACTTGGTTGAATTGTTGGTTTTTTTTTTTTCCAACAAAGAATATCTATTTTCTATCAGTAAAGTTGTACTAAACTATATGGAATCTTAAAAAGCCAAGCCTGGGGCGCCTGGGTGGCTCAGTCGGTTGGGCGAATGACTTCGTCTCAGGTCATGATCTCGCGGTCCGTGAGTTCGAGCCCTGCGTCGGGCTCTGTGCTGACCGCTCAGAGCCTGGAGCCTGTTTCCGATTCTGTGTCTCCCTCTCTCTCTGCCCCTCCCCCGTTCATGCTCTGTCTCTCTCTGTCTCAAAAATAAATAAATGTTAAAAAAATTAAAAAAACAAAAGCCAAGCCTGTAGAAACAGGGAGTAAGTTGGTGGTTGCCAGAGGCTAGGGGTTGGGGGAAATGGGAAGGTGTTGGTCAAATGGTACTAACTTCCATCTGTAAGTTGAATAAGTTCTGGAGTGGTTGAATTGAACCTGGTTGAATAAACCTGGGTGGTTTATTTGTTTAAGCGTCAGATTCTTGGTTTTGGCTCAGGTTGTGTTCTCACGGTTTGTGAGACTGAGCCCCGCATTAGGCTCTGAGCTAACAGCAAAATAAGTCACTGAGAGAAAGACAAATATCCTATGATATCACTCATATGTGGAATTTAAGAAACAAAACATGAACATAGGGGAAGAGAAGGAAAAATAAAATAAGATAAAACCAGAGTAGGCAAGCCATAAAAAACTCTTAAATACAGAGAACAAACTGAGGGTTGCTAGAGAGGAGGTGGGTGGGGAGATGGGCTAAATGGGTGATGGGCACTAAGGAGGGCATTGTTGGGATGAGCACTGGGTGTTATATGTTAGTAAGGAATCTACTGGGTTCATGGTGTACGCCTTAAACTTACACATTATTATATTTCAAATATATCTTAATAGATCTGAAAAAAATAAAATATACTGGGGTATCATTTTATTTTTGCAAGAATTTGAGTGTGTACTAATCCTAACCTGAGATTTAATAAGGTAATTTTCAAAAATATACCGTTTTTCAAAAATAGCAATATTTTAAAAAAGAAATAGAATAATTATTTATATAGAAAAGGATTTCTGGGAATTATTTATTTTAGGGGTTATGCCTTTTATTTTTCACATTTGAGAGTAAAGGGTGGGGTGTAGTTGTCACATAGAAGTGTCCTGGGGTAATAAAGCACTTCCTATTGCATTACTGGAACTCTATAGATAAATGTGCTCCTTCCTACCTTCCTCTTTAAAAAAATCCTCTGAGGAAGAGAGTGGCAGAAAGGTGTACTACATATGAAAATTCCCTGCAAATATTATTGAATGAGTACCTGAAACCCAAACAAAAATTCTGTATGTATGACAGTACATGGGTGCTTAGTACAGTTGAACATAAATAGAGGTACCTTAGGAACATGTTTGAATAACTGCGGAAAAAAGAAAGAGGTAATCCATCCATAATTAAGAAATCTTAAGAAATTATTAATATTTTTTAAATGTTGTTTTGTTAATGTTTTATTTATTTATTTTGAATGAGAGAGAGAGGGAGGGAGAGAAGGAGAGAGGGAATCCCAAACCGGCTTCACACTGTCAGCACAGAGCCCGACCAGGGGCTTGATCCCAGGGTTCTTGGGATCCTGACCTGAACAGGTGTTAAGAGTTGGTCACTCAACCAACTGAGCCACCCAGGCGTCCCTGAAATCCTATGAAATTATTAATCAAGAAAGTTTAGGGGGGCACCGATGTGGCTCATTTGGTTGAGCATCTGTGTCTTGATTTCAGCTCAGATCATGATCCCAGTGTTGGGGGATAGAGCCCTGCACTGGGTTCCATGCTGACACTGTGGAGTCCACTTGGGATTCTCTGTCTCTCCCCCTCTTTCTGCCCCTCCTGTGTTCTCTGTCTCTCTCAAGATAAATAAATAAACGTTAAAAACAGTAAGTTTAGGAGTGCCTAGGTGGCTCAGTCAGTTGAGCGACTGACTTCAGCTCAGGTCATGATCTCACAGTTGGTGAGTTCCTGACAGCTTAGAGCCTGGAGCCTCCTTTGGATTCTCTCTCTCTCTCTCTCTCTCTCTCTCTCCCCACCCTTCCCCCACTCACACTCTGTCTCTCCCTCTCTCTGTCTCTCTCAAGAGTAAACAAACACTAAAAAAAAAAAAAAAAAGAAAAAGAAAAACAAAAAAAGAATGTTTAGGAAATGGGAGGAGGAAGTAATTTTTAATTTAATATTGTAACAATAGCATACAGTATTCTATTCTGTTTTTCTACTGAAATATAAACATTTCCCCTATCATGTAATAGTTGGGTTTTTTTTTTTATATTTTAAAAGTAGTTTTGAAATAAAAATTTACTGTCTTAACCATCTCCTTTGGTTTGAATATTTTAGTTAGCTTTCAAATTTCTCAATTATAGATTATGCTGCGATGAAAATCACTGCAGGTGAGACATTCTGTGTAATTAAGAGCTTCTGTGTCTCAGTCCCAATTTAATGACACTTACAACCATTGGTAATGATAAGGATCTTGAGTTATACAAAAGTCATCCCATGTACAAGGGCATACACAAAGAATGTCATTAAATTTTCCAAGAATTACCTCTAAGAGAATTTAGTGTAATCACATTTAGTCTTCTGTCTTTGGGGACTCCATTAATGTTATAAATTAAAAGGAAAATGATCACTCATACCTTACATTTATTTAGTGATTTACAGTTAAATGTTTGAGGTTTTTTTTTTAATGATGCCATAACATTCTCTTTTTTTGCTGGTGTGATTCAGAAAGAAAGCTTGGTGACTAAGAAAAAAAAACATAAAAAAACTAACAAAGAGGGAATAATAGAACATTGATATAGTGAGGGAAACAAGAGAATAAAGTAAATTTACTGATAGGGCATGAGCAATTAATACCTTACTTTGATTTTTATACACATTAAAAAGAAGTTTCACATATTACTTTATTCTTCACAGTAACTGATTGTGATGTCATCACTATTTTGTGGGCTAAAAACCGGAAACTCAGAAGTACAGAGCTCCTAAGTGGAAAATATGGGACAATGACTCATCTTTTTTTCCCCAAAACATCAAATATGTTTTCTGTCTGCCCCTTCTTTTCTCCCCTTATAGGGAGATTGGACTTCTTTCTTCTGGTTGATAGTTAAATGACTTGTAGGTTATTTGATATTTTAAGGCTTATTTTTAAACTCTTTTAGGTTGGACCTGGAGAAGTCTGTACCCTAGGGCTAATTTAGCCATAGTTTTAAGTTATAGCTTTTCTTATGTTGCTGCTAAAGGCCCTATTTATTAAATAAAGTCTCTCTTCTTTGATTCGTGGGAACTTAAACAACCCCTGCAATTCTGATCTCTGGAAATTGTCCAGCTTGCCGGCAAAACTCTCCTGTGGCTTATTGTGTCTAAATGTCTTTTCTTCCGTCTTTCTTTTTTCTTTTCATTTATATGTCCCATTACTGCGACAGAGTCAGTACCTCCAGGAAGCTAGTTTATTCCTTGCCTTGGATCTCATCACTAACCAGAGAATTTCTTTCCCAGCCCTGTTCACCCTTCTTTCCTCACTCCTTTTTACTTTCTTCCTGTTGCCTCTCTCCAGTGCTCTCTCGCTCTGTGAAGTCCCAGGTGAAATTTATGGACCAGAATAGACACTTGGATATAATACATTTCTGACTTCATTATTTTTTTAATTTTTTAATTTTTATTTTTTACATTTTTAAAAGTTTATTTATTTTGAGAGAAAGACAGTGCGAGCATGCCCGTGGGGGAGGGGCAGAGAGAGAGAGAGAGAGAAAGAAAGAGAGAGACAGAGAGAAAGAATCCCAAGCAGGCTCTGCACTGTCAGCACAGAGCCTGACACAAGGCTCGATCTCAGGAATGGTTAAGATCATGACCTGAGCCGAAATCAAGTCAGATGACTGACTGACTGAGCCTCCCAGGCACCTCTCTCGTTAGATTTTTATTGACCTTTATGCTATATAAATTGCATCCGATTATTTTCTTTTCTAGACTCGTTGATTCTTTTCCTTATATTTGTTAACTTACACTATTTCTCCCTATGTTATTTGATATTCTTCTTATAATATCTTTGTATGGTAATTATAAGTGACAGAATAGTTGGAAACAGAGAAAGAAATTCAATTTGATTCTTCAGGTTTTATTGATCGTGTATTTGTTTTAGGCATGACACTTTTGGTTTCTGATCCTGAACCCCTCATATAGAGAAAAGCCATGGTAGTAAAGCAACTATATTTTTCTTAGTAAATTGTTGGTTCAAGTGTAATTTGTGCACATGTCTTGGGATAATACAAAAGCCATAATTATCTATAAGTAGCTTTCAGATTATAATGTTTTCTCTGAAAATTTGATTTATATGTTGAGAAACAATGAAATAACTAGACAATGGAAGAGGAAGGTGGTGACTGAAGGCTTCCGATCAATTTACAAAAATACAGTTATATAAGTTATTTGATTAAATGTATATTTATGGTTAAGAACCCAAAACATAAGACTAGAAGTATTAATAATGGCTTTTCATTTAGCATATGCCTTTGTAAAAAGCCAATTCCTTTTTTTGTTTTCTCTATTTAGATAATGGAATAACACATGACAAATTATTTTCATGCATATTATTTAATGGCTATAAGATAGTATTTATGTAAATGTGCATTAGCATCTTATATAATTCGTTGCCTGGTTTAGCTTTTATCACAACTCACATTCATTCAGAAATAATGAATTTTCATCATTAATGAATCATCAAATTATCTTCCAATGAGAACAGATTTTATTTCTGCTTTTCATAAAATGCTTTCAGTACAAATCCCGTGATGAAGCTACATTAGGATGACTGACCTAAAATGCTTCCATCATCAGTGATGATAATCTATGGCTGCATGACAACCACCCCCAAACTCAGTGGCCTAGAACAGTAAGTAACTACTCATTAGTTCATGATTCTGTGGGATTGCAATGTGGGCACCGCTCAGTTTGAGCAGTTACTTTCTTTCACTCAGCATTTGTTGTCACTAGCTATGTCCACTGGGGCCAAGTAGTCTCTGCACACCTTACATGTGGTGGTCCTTTAACCCCAATGGCTGGCAAGCCTATGACAGCTGAGTCTCTCTATCTATAGATCTCTCATCCTGAAGGATTCTATCTTGAGCCTTTGCCCAGGAGGTTGATACCCTGAGAGGGCAAGCAGAGAAGCTACAAGATCTCATAAGTCTTGACTCAGTAGTCATACAATATTTTGTCAGACACAATCTATTGGCCCTAGCAAGTCACAAGGGCAGTACACACTGTAGGGCTGGGCAGATAGACTCTACTTCATTAAGGGAGAAAAATTTGTGGGCATATTTAACCTACCATCCTGTTATTTTTTAAAATCTTTATTGAAATAATGCCATGGATTTTCCCTCCACAATATTTATTCCAAATCTCCATTCCCAAATGCAAATCCTTTCTCAATGTACATGTTTCTAGAAAGTTTCAGGAAAGAAAGAGAAAAGCATCAGCACATTTATGTAAATTTAAGGGGAGGTAAGTGAAAACACTCTTTGAGATAGAAGACAGATTGAAATCTTGGTTCCAATGGGATTAACATCAAAGCATGTGATTTCTCTGAGTCTTTCTTTCCACGTTAAGAGATGTAAGATAAAAGATTTGCCCCTGGGTCATAAATCGTATAAACCAGTTAAGAAATGTAGGTAATGCATAAGCAAGAATTCTAAATGCAGAAAGTATTTTGTGTAGTGGTGAATTTATTCCCATGATACTTCAGTTTGAGCCAACCTCAGTATAAGGAATTTGGGTAGGTATACCATATGTCTCACTGCTACTGAAGTCTGATGCCCAACTGAGTGAGCCAGCCAGACGCCCCTAGATGCCATAGAATTTTCTTTATAGTCCAATACAAGAGTCTTTTACTTTCAATAGGTGAATTTAATGTTTTTATACTTGTTAACATTCATGTTTTTTTTTTTTTTACCAACTTATTTCATTTTTGAATTTTGATACTAGTCTGTGAGCTTACATTTTGCTTGATTTCTTTTGTGTTATAATTCTGTTATATGGCCTTGGTTTACTATTATCTTCTGCGAAATTCTTGAAATGACTTTTTTTTTATTCTATTGATGACTTTGGAATTTCTTTCAGAGATTCTTATATCTCTATTAAACTAAATGCCTATAAAAAAAAGTAATTTAAAAAGATAACTTCAGTGCTTTTGGGGAGTTATGTTTTCAGGGTTCATATGTCTACTCGACTTTGTTAATTTTATATGAAGTGATAAATTAGGCTATTTGAATTTTTTTTTTTTTTTTTACATAGCAGACTCTAATTAGTTTTGTAACCAAACTTAAGCTATAATTAGTGTACATGTAATGACTAGTTTTAATACTGCCAATTAATAGTCAACAAGTTCATTAAAAAGGATACACAGTTGATGTGTTTTCTAAGATCACACAAATATGAGAATGGCTGTCTTATGGTTGTGTGCACAATGCTTTGAAATCACAAACTTATTTTCAGAGCTTTGTAGCTATTCTATTTTCTCTTATACTTTGGTGTTGCAGAAGAACAAATAATATTGCTTAGATTTTTGTTCCTTTATAGGTAACTTAATATTATCCTTCCTGGATTTTTATAGATTATTTCATTTTGTTTGATAAATTTTCCATGAAAACGTCAAAATGATATATCTAGAGTCCTATTTATTGATGTTAATAATATAGTTTTTGATGATTACAGAAAACCACTTTATGTATTTTGCAGAAAATATGAAAATATAGAAAAGCATAATGAAAAAAATTAAAATCCTCTATAATTTCAAGACCAAGAGAAAATTTGATCAGTGTGTTTTGTGATTTATTTAGGTGTATAGCTATACTATAGCTATAACAAAAACTGCTCGATACTGTTATCCAGCTCGTATTTGATCTTTTTACACGTCATACAATGGTTTGAGAACCTTTTAGTATAGTTATGGTTTTAATAAGTATTGAATGTGTATAATATCCCCTCATGCAGATATATAATTAGCGCTTAATAATTTTATTCTTCAAGTCCAACTAAGCGTCAATGACCAAAGATGAACCTGAGTCTTTTTTCATACTTCTGTATCTATTCTGAGAATGGTTCTCTGGAAATAGAAATACTAGGTTAAAGGGAACATTTTAAAATATGTGTACATATAAATGAGTTTCCTCCCCATTGTCAGACACAATATGGCATACTAGTATACTACGGTATCCATCTTTGGGAGTGCTTCTTTCAAAATTAACTTTGTCTGATGACATGGCTTACTATTAACTTTTGGTAGTATAATAGGACAGTGCTCCCCTTCCTTCCCTTCTAAGATTTTCTTGATCTTTTGTGTAATCTAAAAAAACCCATGTACTAGGTAACTTTGTTTAATAAATTTCTTGGCTATTCACTGACAGTTTTAAAAACCAACTATACCTGTGGTACAATTATAGTTTAAATTTGGTTTCAAAACTTCATGATTTTTTCCCCATCCTTTAAAAACTGAAAGATTTCTCTATTATTTTTTCTCTCACTTCTAAGAAAATATTTCCACTTTTATTTATGGGTAACTTTATATTTTCTTTTTAAAATTTAATCTTATTTTCAGGGCGCCTAGGTGGCTCAGTTGGTTGAGCATCCAACTTTGGCTCAGGTTATGATCTCACAGTTTGCAGCTCAGAGCCTAGAGCCTGGGTCAGATTCTGTGTCTCCCGCTCTCTTTGTCCCTCCCCTGCTGCTCTCTGTCTCTCTCTGTTTCTCAAAAATAAATAAAGAAAAGTTAAGAAAAATTTAAATTTTAATACTATTTTCATCGGTATCTACCTGCTCTTCACAGACACCATTGTAGTTTTAATTCAATAATCATCTCACTTACTCATATAATATTTCCTAAACTTACAAATCTCTTTTCTTGTTTAAATTTTATAGATATGATTTTTTATGGAATTTTGTTTAAATTAGTCGTATGTTTAACTTCATATTCTCCAGGAGCAAATCCATTTCAGATCATGGCATTTCCCATTTTCTTTGAATCTTGATAAAGTTGTTTGATTAATGGAAAGATCTATGTTTTACTATCATCCATGTATTTATACACAGAGGTAGACAACTCCTGTTCTGTATTTGGTTATATAGCATGTATCTAAGTTGAATAGCAGTTTTCATTACTTAGTGACATGTCTGACCAAAATTTATCCATAAGAATCTCCAGGGAGGGAAGAAAAAATATTGAAACTTGTTGGTAAAATTCTAGTTCACTGGGAACAATGGACAAGAAGAACTAAATACATAGATATCCAGGAATGCCTTAGAGACACTTTTTTTTTAACTGAAAAACAGCTTTGTGAACTCACAGGAACATGATATTTGACTTCTGTTATATATCCTGAGGCTTTTTTCTTTGTTGAGGCTTTTCTTTGCTTTTTATAGTTAATGATATCAAATGTAAACTTCAGGTATATTGCTATGACTGACCTCAACTGTCATGACTTTGAACATTAGGAGGAAGTCTTTGAACTCTGATATTCTTCTTTAACCAGTCAGAAGAAATGAACTTAGACTGCTTACCTCCATCCATCATCCTTTTAGTTGGGACTGGTAGGGACAGTTTTAAAAGATCTCCTCAATCTTTATTTTTGTTCTTTTTTGATGGGAGAGGAAGACAGGGTCAGATGGATCAAGAGAGGTATAAGACAGGTTCTCAATGCTTCTATCAAACCTTGTCATTGAAACTGTTACACTAATAACACTTACCTTTTGTTTTCCTTTAAAAAAATTTCTTTTAAAGGTTTATTTTTGACAGAGAGAGAGAGAGCATGCGCGAGAGCAGGAGAAGGCCAGAAGCCCGATGTGGGGCTCAAACTCACGAACCATGAGATCATGACCTGAGCCAAATCAAAAGTCGGGATGCTTAACCAGCTGAGCCACAAAAGCACCCTGTTTTCCATTTTGATGCAGGTTGTCAATCCTTTTTTTCAATTATTCATTTTACTGGGAGTGGCAAGTGAAGGATTATAACTATTGTGTTCATTCTAACATCTTGTCTAAAATGTCTGCAGATGTTTATTCAATTAACTTTTTTCTTAATTTAGTGAAATTAAAAAAAATAACACTAAGTGTTAATCAAATTTGATTTAATCCAATCCTGTAGTTATTTATGAGTTCTCATATTTTCTATGGTAATAATATTTAACAAGTATTATTATTATATTTTGGGGTATAGACTAGAGAAGGATGTATGTCTTATGGTTTTGTACTTTGTCACTCAAGAAATAAGAGGTTTTATTTGGGTTGAAACAATTTTCTCAGTTTGTTCCTTGCATGTTCTAATTATATTTTACTGTTATAAGATCTAGGAATTGTAGGTATTCTCCATATCTCATGCCCTTTTTTGCTTCTCTCTCATTTTTAAAATTCTGCTAGTACAAAAAATGACTTGGAATTTTTGAGATTTCTCATGCCTGGAACAGTTCAAAAATTAATCCATTTTGAGTATGGATAACCTTGTTATAGAACACCCTAATCAATTGATATAAAGTAATACCTTCTCTGAAGTTAAGAAAAATAGTTAGGAGAAAACATTTAGCTTGATCAAAACTAATTGTGCTCTAATAGCTTTCTTTCCTGACAGTTATTCAAGTGACCTCCAAAATAAAATGTGAATGCTATGCTAAGTGGACAGCAAGAATATTTATTATTCTTGACTTTAAAACTTTCTGTAATCTATGAAAAACCTAATGTAATAGTTACCAATGACAACCACACCTTCAGAGACTTAATCTGAAGACCTCACGTCCTTTTCGAAAATGCAATTTTTGTTCATCATAAATAAATTTAGGGGCACCTGGGTGGCTTAATTGGTTAAGCATCCAGCTGTTGATTTTGGCTCTGGTTATGACCTCACGGGTCATGAAGTCAAGCACCATGTCAGGCTCTGCACTGACAGGGTGGAGCCTGCTTGGGATTCTGTCTCTCCGTCTGCCCCTCCACTGTTCATGCTCTTTCTCTCTCTCTCTCTCTCTCTCTCTCTCTCTCTCTCTCTCTCTCTATATATATATATATATATATATATATATATATATATAATAAATACAAAAACAAACATAGATGCATTAAATAACTAAATCTGGGCTTTTCCCCCCTCATAATTCAGGCTTATAGATTCGTAGTAGCCCTAAAAATAGGCTTATGGTTCTACTGATCTGGCTTCCAATGATTGAAACATGGATAGGTGACCGTTTTCAAGGGACGCTCCCTTGTGGAGAGTGTTAGGTTCCTGAAAACTCTCACAGTTTCTTGTCCCAGTACAAATGCCATATGGGTAGACATGGTTGGAGTCAAACATTCACTCCTATTTTTCTTCCTAAGGTAAAACAATAAGAAAACTCATATGAAAAGAATTTTAATGATGTTTTACGTAACATGAATTTTAATAAAATGTACATCGCAAATAATATATCTTTGATATCTTTGTGACTTGCATTTCTGATGACCATATATCATTCGTGATGCCAGAGAGGAAAATTATTAAGGGAAAAACAGAAGGATGTAGATATAATTGAGAAATATAACCATTCTGCCCAATTTCTTTTCCTGCAGTACACACATACTTACCTTTGAAGGAGTGTCATGATTTTATTCTGAAGGTTTATATGAATCTATGTGGATATATTAACTAAACCAAGGTGTCTCAAACACTGTGCCATGAAATATTAATTCTGTAAGACAGATGATCAGCAAAAAACAATTTTTATAGGAAATTCAAGTTTGTAAAACACAGGACTCAATCTAGTGCAGTAGTTGTCACATTGCAGCGAATCTTAGAGGCTTTAACCTGCTAATGCATGTTTTTAGTCAATAAGAAGATATGGGTGTAGTATTTTCTAAAATTGTTCTACCGTGACATATGGCATCTTACTGGAGAGAAAATATTTGATCTCGAATGGGTGTTCCTTTTTAAAGAGTGGATTTATGCCACATGGTCTATTGAAGAGTATTTTATGCATCATTATACCTTTGGAACAAGGAATTTCACGTATGTTTTGTGTAAAGTTTTAGATTTAGATTTTTCTTAGTGACTTCTAGATAAAGTCCATGAGTATACTAGAATACAAACATCAGGGCAAAAGCCAGTTTGTTTTGTACAGAGATATAATTGCACCTAGAACTATAGGTGGCACAGAGTATATAATTAGTATATTTTAGTGCAAGAAATAGTAAGTTTTTGTCATTACTTTTCGAGGAAGACTCTGATTTCATTTTGGTCAAAACATCGGCTTTCTAGTCTGCTAATTCCATACATATCTCTGCCATGCTGACCTAAAAGTTTGGCATCTCGGCTACACTGTTTCTGCCACTCCTGACTCTCAGTGCGACCAGAGGTGGGTGACCATTTTTAACACTGTGGGCTGTGTAAGAATTACCTTTGTCAAAAGTGGAAATAGTATGTTCTTCTACCCCCTCATAATGTCATTAGCAGAATCTCTTACTAAATCACTTCATGCCTAATATAAGATGACCCAGGTAGCACCTCAGTGGACACTAGCTCTGGCCTAAAGAGTTGGCACAAATGGTTGAAAATATCACCAAAGTCGGAAGAATAGAAGCCAGTGAGCACAAGGCTAATCATTACCTTCAGAGACTCAGTAAGACAATAAAACAATCAAAATTATCACATTTCCCACATATTTGATTTTCCCCTCTGGACAAACCATAGTTGTAGACAGAGATATGTCTTTATTCTTTCTCTCTCTTTGAATGCTTGCATATCAGTATGTAAAACGCAATTTTAGTGTTATCATCCTCACCACATTTATGGATTTCTAACTGCATACTTTTAAAAAGGAATGTGTTTATATGCATATATATATATATACATATATATATATATGTATGTATATACACACACCTTACATATATGTATATGTACATTATATACATACATGTGTGAGTATGTACCATATAGTATATTATATATCTCACTTCTATATTCCTAGAACCCAGCACAATGCTTGGTACCTAGTGAAAAACATAAGTATGAGTAGAAATTTCTATGTTTTTCAATTTTCTCCAAGATCAGTTACACATTCTTTATTGTTTTCTTAGATAAAATAAAATCTAATTTCAATCACACACACACAACCCCCCCTCCATCATATGCATGAATGGAATAGTTACCTCATTGAGATAAATTTCTACAGTATTTGAAGTTGGAGAATTTCAACTGAATGTTTCCTTGGCTGTTTTAATGAACATTGTTAGAAATATTCATAGGAAGGAGTAATATGAATATTTATAAGCAGTAGGGAATTTTCTGAATTGGAGGACATTTATTTCTTGGGATTCCAGTATTAACAATAGCAACTACTATATTTCTCTTACCACTTTTATCTTCTTAAGGGCTTTCTATAAAATTTTCAAGAACCTCTGGGCAAAATACATCCGAAGAAGCCAACTTTATTTGCATTTGATTTCATTTAAATGAAATATTTGAAATGCTTTTTCCTGTGAATATCACAGTACAATACAATGAAATGAAATTAATGTATTTACATAAACCATTTTTGTTCTCAAATACAGTTGACCCTTCAATGACATGGGTTTGAACTTCACGGATTCACTAACACATGAATTTCTTAGGATAACTACAGTACTGTAAAGGTATTTTCCTTATGAGGTTTTGAATGACACCTTCTTTTCTCTAACTTACTTTATAAAGTATGTGTTCATTATGTTATCTGTAAGGCTTTGAGTCAACAGTGGGCTTTTAGTAGTTAAGGTTTGGAAGAGTCAAAAAGGTCTATTTGGATTTTTGACTGTGCCCATACCCTTGTGTTGTTCAAGGGTCAACTATATTTTAAACGTTGAAAATTTAAAAATGAACAAAAACTGGTGTTACTCTTCAAATGAATAGTAAACTTTCAATAGAAATTAATTGCTGACACTCTGGAAAACAGTATGGAGGTTCCTCAAAAAGCTAAAAATAGAACTACCCTATGACCCAGCAATTGCACTACTAGGTATTTATCCAAGGGATATTGGTATGCTGTTTCAAAGGGACACATGAACCCCCATGTTTATAGCGACACTATCAAAAATAGCCAAAGAACATAAAGAGCCCAAATGTCCATCGATGGATAAAGAAGATGTGGTATATATATATATATATATATATATATATATATATATATAACACACACACACACACACACACACACACACACACACAATGGAGTATTACTCGACAATCAAAAGGAATGAAATCTTGCCATTTGCAACTATGTAGATGGAACTGGAGGGTGTTATACTAAGTGAAATTAGTCAGTCAGAGAAAGACAAAAATCATATGACTTCACTCATATGAGGACTTTAAGAGACAAAACAGATGAACGTAAGGGAAGGAAAACAAAAATAATATAAAAATAGAGAGGGGAACAAAACATAAGAGACTCATAAATATGGAGAACAAATAGAGGGTTACTGGAGGGGGTGTGGGAGGGGGGATGGGCTAAATGGATAAGGGGCACTAAAGAATTTACTCCTGAAATCATTGTTGCACTATATGCTAACTAATTTGCATGTAAACTTTTAAAAAATAAAATTAAAAATAATAAAAATAATTAAAAAATAATAAAAAATAAATTAATTGTTTAATGCTTTCAAAGATTAATTTCATTTGAATTCTCTAAACATCCAAATTTGAAATCATGGAGTTATTCTCATAGCTCCAAAACTAATAAGTAAAAGCATAAACATATAAGAATTTTCTTATTTGTAATATCATGGAACATATACCATTTTTAAAAGTCATTTTAAATTATGAAGTAGAAAATCCAGGTATTGGAATTTGTGCCATAACAAGAAAAACATAACTTTTGTTTGGGGTTGAGTATGGCTGATTTAATCTTTATTTTCAAAACCAATGGCCCAAGAAATTGGTAGTTAGGAGACATCATCTTTTGATGTTTCTCCAATTGATCTTATCTATAGTTCATTAATTCTTCATTTAATAACAATAATAAGGACAATGATAAGTAACATCTATGGAATACTTACCATGCATCAGGCACTTGGCAAAGCATGTTTCGAAAGTAGACTTTTTATTTTTCACATTTTATAGATGAGAAAAATGAAGACTTGAAATATTTGAACAGCTTGCCTAAGAGATCTCAGCAAATTGATGTCTTGAGTTGGGATTCAAGCCCCTGCTTTAGAGTTGGCCTGACTCCAAAGGTCTGTTCTCTTCAATTCTGCCCTGTAATGTGTCCAGATGGTACTTCTGAGAAAAAAATCTTGTCAATGAAGACCAAAAACAGAAAGTAGAAGGACAGATTTCTACATGAAAGCTAGATGCAATGAATGAAAATATTTGCACTTACACAAATGCTCACTCAACATACATTATTCATACTTTGTCCACAGTTATTGCAAGATTGGCGTGGCATAAAATCCAACACCATGAAAACCATTTGATTCAAGCATGCTGAGTACCAGAACATGGAAAAGGTGTAACAGAATAAACAGTGAAATATTTCCAGGAAAATCAATGAAAAAGCTTAACATTATTGGCTGATATTACTTTACAAATCAACATTTGGTATACCTGAGTACATTGGTTTTATTCATTTTCTATTGCTGCAGTAGTAGATATTGAGCATACAAAAGGAGAAAATTCTGTTCCCTCAATTACAAAACACAATAAAAAATTATTTAAAATGTTTGAAAGCCTGAAAATTGGACCCATGTTTTATCAAAATAATATAAAACAGAAACAATAGAGTAGGTTAATTTTCATATAAATGATTTTTTTTCAAACTGTGGGGTCTAACTTGCTTTCCACTAAGTTGCTTTTACCCAAAATTTGTTAGCAATATTTTGTACCACAAATGGGTGGGCTACTACATGTGATGTAGTATCTCAGTGTACTCAGTGATGTAAATATCTCAGTGATTTCTCAGGAAGCGATGACTTTACTGAAGTATTACTTGATAAGGTATTTCTTACAGAGTTATGGCTTTACTTATATATTACATTTTCTTTTGCAGATATATATCAGAGGTATAAAGTTTGTCCCCATCTTTCATTTTACTATAATCTAAAATATCTCTTTCTTCATTTTAGAGCTGCTGAACATTTCTTTTTACCTTCACTAGCCTCATTTTATGCCAATAATTTATTATATTATATCTTGACTCTAATATTTCTGGGAAATTCTCAATGTGTTTCCTGGATCATTGCACAGAATAAATTATTGATGATTTTAGATGATTATTGTGAGTGTCCATGAACCAAAGAGACTTACTGGAGTTTATAATTTAGACATAACATTAGTAACATGATGTTGATGCAAAATATGGGCCTCATTTCAGAAAACATGTGTCTTTAGGAAAGTAAAATAAGTGTATGTGTGTGTGTGTATGTATATATAGAACAAATGTATACATATACTAAAACAAGGTGAAAACCCTGCAAGTATGATAACTTCGTTCTTCGCCTCATGATTTGTCTACATAAGGAGTCCAAAGTGATGAGGTGACAAATGAAAATTCATGTTTAGTGGGAATCTTACTATATCTACTCCTCTGAAAAGCAGGATGTCTAGACCCACATGTTTTACAATTGTGAGGACGGAAGTATAAATTCTTTAGGTGTCTTTGGGAGTAATGGGGAGCAGAGACACTAACTTTCACACCAGGTGCATGTGATCTAATTATTGGTGACAGCGAAACATATGATGTCAGATGGCTGAGTTACATACCAGATCCTAGGACTTTAACTTCATAGTAAGTCCTATAGATGACTTACTCTAGCTCCTTAGCTACACCTTCAAGAGGCTATTCCAATGCTTCATCAGGCTGCCATCTTCTTGGCAATGTGGTATATGCTAAGAACAGTGGATCCATAATCATGTTCCCATTGCCACACTTCCTTGGCCATAAAATTAGTCCATGGTGGTATTATTTGGGATCCCATGTCGATAAGTCACACACACTCTATGAGCCCATGGATAATGATGCTGACTGAAGTGCTGTAGACAGGAAAAGTGAGCCATACCCAGAATACCTGTCAGTTGTGGTCAGAGAGAATTGTTACCTTTTACAGAGTGAAAAAGTATTATCTAAACTATTTTTCACAAGCAGTTGTCTATTTTCTGTGATAACAAGAATTCTAAGATGCCCCCAAATATCTCCCCTTAATCCCTAGAGTTGTTCACAATGATGAGATATCAAGCCTGTGATGATATGACGTTGGATGGGAAAAGGCATTTTGCAGAGGTAGTTAAGTTGCTACATCTTAAGTATCTATCTGTAGTTAACATACATGGATGTCAGTTACCTGCCTCAATCAGTTGGCTTTGAGTTAATCATAAAAGAACTTATGTAGGTAGACCTAACTGAATCATATAAGCCCTTTAAAAGCAGAGAGTTTTCTATGGCAGGTTGCAGCAAGGGGGATGGTGGTCAGAGAAACTTGAAATAGGGGGACTCAACACAGTTTTTAGCTGGCTTTCTAGATGGAAAAGGCAGTGTTCAAGGCTCTGAGAGACCATCTACTCGTTGATAGCCACTCTTGACCTACAGCCATTCAAGAAAAGACTATGCTTCTGCAACTGAATATTGAGTTCTGCTAACAATTTGCATGAGTTTAGTTGTGGATCTTCCCTAGAGCATCCAGATGAGAGCTGAGCCTGGCTGATACCTTGATCTTGACCTTGTGAGACCCTATATAGGATCTCACACTTCTGACTTGCAGAATGGTGAGCTAATAAGTGCATATTTTTGTTTGTTTTTTGTTTTTAAGCCACTGAATTTGTGGTAATTTCTTATGCAGCAACAGAATAGTGACACCTTCTCCTTTGAATCATGGTACCACGTTTGACAGCTCAGTGTTTTCCTTTTCTCCTCATTGTTCAGACATTCAGAAGAACCAGTAACTAGAAACATTTTGGCAAGAGGGAGCACATGCTGTTGGGACCAGGAAAAGCTTCCACGACTGCTACTTTCACGGGCTATTGGGCAATCACATCAGTTGTCAATGTCAGAGATTTGTTCATGTCTATGAATTAGTTATGTTTTCCACCTGGCTGTTTGTTGTTTCTTTTGCAGTTGTTTTATCATTGGTACTAGGTGAGGTTAAAGGTAACAGTCTTCAGTTCAAGATGTCAAAGGATAGACCATACTGGTAGAAATTACTAATGACACACATACTATGAAACATTTACATGTATTTCCTTCCACTAGCTAAGCAACAAGTGAGCTAATGAGAGTGAGATGGGCAAGAAGGATGTTGTTATGTTAAAATTGGTGTTAAAGCCTATCACTACCTCAGCTGCTTGGACTCCCCTGCTGGAATGTCAGTGACCTCTGCTAGAACTTTATTTTTATCCTTGTTCTGCTTAAGGAGATTAGAGTTTCCTTTTAGTATGTGCATCCCAGTCTACAGAAACTAAATTCAGCATAATCCATGAAACTTAAGGTGACGGATGCTCATATGCTCAATGTTTATTCATAGTTTGGGTGGTTGAGCTTTTGTGCCAAATTCTTTCCTGGGGGATTGGAGGTTACACAGCTTGGAGTATTAGCAGACATCTCTATTAATGCTTCTATAGGCTTTGTCTCAAACGCAAAATCAGGTTTATATTCCTTTGTGTTACAGGCTGAATGTGTTTCCCCCATAATTCATATGTTGAAGTCCTAACACCCAATAAGATGATATTTGGAGGCGAGTTAATTCGTAATTGATGAGGTTAAATGAGGTGACGAGAATAGTGGCCTCATGATAGGATTAGTGTCCTTATGAGAAGAGAAAGAGACACAGGAGTGTCCCCCCGCCCCTTCCCAGGGACATTCACTGAGAAATGGCCATGTAAACGCAAAGTGAGAAGTCAGCTGTCTACAAGCCAGGAAGCAGGCCCTCTCCATAAACAGAATCTGCAAACAGCTTCATCTTAGACTTCGCAGTCTCCAGAACTGAGAGAAATAATTGTCCGTTGTTTTTACCACTGAGTCTATGGTATGTTGTTATAGCAGTCTGTGGTGGTTAATTATATGTGTCTACTTGATGCACCATGGAGTGCCTAGATTAAACATTGTTTCTGGCTGAGTCTGAAAAGATTCTGGATGAGATTACATTTGAATTGGTGAACTCAGTAAAATAGACTGCCTTCCCCAATCCATTGAGGGCCTGAACAGAAAGGTGGAGGAAGGAAGAATTGCCTCCTGTTTCTTCCTGCTTGCCTATGTGAACTGGAACATGGGTCTTCTGCCTTTTGACCGGGATTTACATCATTGGCTCCCTGGGTTCTCAGGCCTTCTAACAGGGACTGAGCTGTTATTATTTCTTTCATAAATAATAAAAATAATAAAATAATAAAAATAAATAATTTATTTTCTCAAAATAAGTTTTAAATAGATACACTTATAAAATTTCTTAATGACAAGATTTTTATAGTTTAAAAAAGGAGAGGTGAAAATACTGTCAAATTCTGTCAAAACAAATTCACTTCAGGCGCAGGTGAAACATCATCTTTTATAAATTCTTAAATGGATCACACACATGACAGCAGTGGATGCTCACTGATAAACATTACTGTCTAACATATCAATTCTTACATTTTATGCCTACTTCCACAGTTCTGTCAGCATTCATTTTACCTGGGACCATCTTCCTTCCAAACCTTGATGAAAATCAGTTCATTCGCCACTGCCTAGGGGTCCAGTTATACCCTCCCTTCAGACTGCTTCTCTCTGTCTGCAAAATGACTGACCAGATCCACTGCCAAAAGCCCTGCCCACTGGTCAGTTTCTCTACACTTTATCTCCCTAGGATAGCTTTGGATGGGTCTCTAGGATATCAGCATTCTATCTTTGACTTGCTCCAACATACTGTGTCAACAATATGTGAGCAAGGCCCAGGAATTTTTTCTCATAGCTCTTCATAGGGACCACCCATGAGGCCCTAGGTATGAGCTGAGAGAAAGACATTGGTACAGTAGCAATAGATAATATGAGAATTGAAACCACCATTTATGCAGCTTACTTTTGTCCCCTGGTCTTCCTGGGTCAATTCTGAATATATCATATCCAGTGAAATAATCTTCTGAGGCTGCCCAATTCTTTGACTTAGTGGCACTGGCAAAATTAAGCTTCTGATAAGATTGATTGCTCAGTCACTGAATGTATATTGTTTAGTATCAAATCAGACCCTCTATCCAAACCTCCCAAAGATCTGGGTATTCCTAGATCTGGGTATTTCCCCAGAACAGAGTTAGTCCTCTTGGGCCATACATCTCTTTGGTAAGGACTAAGAAAGAAATATATATGTCTGTTTTATTAAAGCTCTTTCCTAAAGAATCTACAACACTTCCAAATAAAAGAGGAAGTATGAATACTCCCAGTCTTGTTTAAGAGGTCAGAATAGAAGAAGATGGTGGCGTAGGAGGACGCTGGGCTCACCGCGTCCTGCTGATCACTTAGATTCCACCCACACCTGCCTAAATCACCCAGAAAACCACCAGAAGACTAGCAGAACAGATTCTCCAGAGCCAAGCATAGAGGAGAGACCCACGGAAGAGGGTAGGAAGGGTGGAAAAGCAGTGCGCTCTACACAGACTGGCAGGAGGGAACTGGGCCAGAGGGGCAGCCCGCTGGCAAAGGAGAGGCCCGAGTCTGGCTTGCAAAAGTGGAGAGGCCGGACGGAGTGTGTTCTGACAGCAAGCGGGACTTAACATCTGGAAGGTTATAAGCTAACAGCTCTTCTTGGAGAACAGGAGGGCTGGGGGACAAAGGGAGGGAGAGTTGTTGAGCCCCGGACGACAGAGCTCAGCTTGGTGGGGAACAAAGGCGATCACCAGCTCCATCTCCCTTGCCCATCCCCCAGCCAAAATCCCAAAGGGAACCAGTTCCTGTCAGGGAACTTGCTTGCACCTCGCAAACACCCAATGCTGTGCTTCTGCGGATCCATCCCTCCAGCGGGTCTGACTCCCTCCCAGTGCCACAGGGCCCCTCCTGAAGTGGATCTCCGAAGGAAAAGCGAGCTGAGACTGCCCCTCCCGCCCCTGTGCACCTTGCCAATCTACCCCAGCTAATACGCCAGATCCCCAGCACCACAAGCCTGGCAGTGTGCAAGTAGCCCAGACGGGACACGCCACCCCACAGTGAATCCCGCCCCTAGGAGAGGGGAAGAGAAGGTGCACACCAGTCTAACGGTGGCCACAGCGGTGGGCTGGGGCAGACATCAGGTCTGACTGTGGCCCCTCCCACCAACGCAAGTTATTCAAGACAGCACAGTGGAAGTGCCCCCCAGTCCTGCACCACTCCAGGGACTATCCAAAATGACCAAACGGAAGAATTCCCCTCAAAAGAATCTCCAAGAAATAACAACAGCTAACGAACTGATCAAAAATGATTTAAACAATATAACAGAAAGCAAATTTAGAAAATAGTCACAAAATTAATTTCTGGGTTTGAAAACAGTATACAGGACAGCAGAGAAGCTATTGCCACAGAGATCAAGGGACCAAGGAACAGCCAGGAGGAGCTAAAAAATGCTATAAATGAGCTGCAAAATAAAATGGAGATGACCACAGCTCAGATTGAAGAGGCAGAGGAGAGAATAGGTGAACTTGAAGATAAAATTATGGAAAAAGAGGAAGCTGAGAAAAAGAAAAAAATCCAGGAGTATGAGGGGAAAATTATAAAACTAAGTGATGCACTAAAGAGAAATAATCTACACATAATTGGTATTCCAGAGGAAGAACAGAGAGGGAAAGGTGCTGAAGGTGTACTTGAAGAAATCATAGCTGAGAACTTCCCTGATTTGGGGAAGGAAAAAGGCATTGAAATCCAAGAGGCACAGAGAACTCCCTTCAGATGTAACTTGAATCGATCTTCTGCACGACATATCATAGTGAAACTGGCAAGATACAAGGATAAAGAGAAAATTCTGGAAGCAGCTAGGGATAAACGTGCTCTAACATATAGAAGGAGAACGATAAGACTCATGACGGATCTCTCTACTGAAACTTGGCAGGCCAGAAAGGAATGGCAGGAAATCTTCAATGTGATGAACAGAAAAAAAATATGCAGCTGAGAAACCTTTATCCAGCAAATCTGTCATTTAGAATAGGAGAGATAAAGGTCTTCCCAAACAAACAAAAACTGAAGGAATTCATCACCACTAATCAGCCCTACAAGAGATCCTAAGGGGAGTCCTGTGAGACAAAGTACCAGAGACATCGCTACAAGCATGAAACCTACAGACATCACAATGACTCTAAACTCATATCTTTCTATAATAACACTGAATGTAAATGGACTAAATGTGCCAACCAAAAGACATAGCGTATCAGAATGGATAAAAAAAACAAGACCCATCTATTTGCTGTCTACAAGAGACTCATTTTAGACCTGAGGACACCTTCAGATTGAAAGTGAGGGGATGGAGAATTATCTGTCATGCTAGTGGAAGTAAAAAACGAGCTGGAGTAGCCATACTTCTATCAGACAAACTAGACTTTAAATTAAAGGCTGTAACAAGAAATGAAGAAGGGCATTATATAATAATTACAGGGTCTATCCAATAGGAAGAGATAACAATTATAAATGTCTATGTGCCGAATACGGGAGCCCCCAAATATATAAAACAATTACTCACAAACATAAGCAACCTTATTGACAAGAATGTGGTAATTCAGAGGACTTTAACACCCCAATTACAACAATGGATAGATTATCTAGACTCATGGTCAATAAAGAAACAAGGGCCCTGAATGATACATTGGGTCAGATGGACTTGACAGATATATTTAGAACTCTGCATCCCAAAGCAACAGAATATACTTTCTTCTTGAGTGCACATGGAACATTCTCCAAGATAGATCACATACTGGGCCACAAAACAGCCCTTCATAAGTATACAAGAATTGAGATCATACCATGCATACTTTCAGACCACTATGAATCTTGAAATCAACTACAGGAAAAAGTCTGGAAAACCTCCAAAAGTATGGAGGTTAAAGAACACCCTACTAAAGAATGAATGGGTCAACCAGGCAATTAGAGAAGAAATTAAAAAATATATGGAAACAAACGAAAATGAAAATACAACAATCCAAACGCTTTGGGATGTAGTGAAGGCAGTCCTGAGAGGGAAATACATTGAAATCCAGGCCTATCTCAAGGAACAAGAAAAATCCCAAATACAATTTCTAACAGCACACCTAAAGGAAATAGAAGCAGAGCAGCAAAGACACCCCAAACCCAGCAGAAGAAGAGAAATAATAAAGATCAGAGCAGAAATAAACAATATAGAATCTAAAAAAACTGTAGAGCAGATCAACGAAACCAAGAGTTGGTTTTTTGAAAAAATAAACAAAATTGATAAACCTCTAGCCAGGCTTCTCAAAAAGAAAAGAGAGATGACCCAAATAGATAAAATCATGAATGAAAATGGAATGATTACAATCAATCCCTCAGAGATACAAGCAATTATCAGGGAATACTATGAAAAACTATATGCCAAAAAACTGGACAACCTGGAAGAAATGGACAAATTCCTAAACACCCACACTCTTCCAAAACTCAATCAGGAAGAAATAGAAAGCTTGAACAGACCCATAACCAGCAAAGAAATTTAATCAGTTATCAAAAATCTCCCAACAAATAAGAGTCCAGGACCAGATGGCTTCCCAGAGGAGTTCTACCAAACGTTTAAAGCAGAGATAATACCTATCCTTCTCAAGCTATTCCAAAAAATAGAAAGGGAAGGAAAACTTCCACACTCAATCTATGAAGCCAGTATTACTTTGATTCCTAAACCAGAGACCCAGTAAAAAAAGAGAACTACAGGCCAATATCCCTGATGAATATGGATGCAAAAATTCTCAATAAGATACTAGCAAATTGAATTCAACAGCATATAAAAAGAATTATTCACCATGATCAAGTGGGATTCATTCCTGTGATGCAGAGTTGGTTCAACATTCGCAAATCAATCAACATGATACAACACATTAATAAAAGAAAAGATAAGAACCATATGATCCTGTCAATTGATGCAGAAAAGGCATTTGACAAAATTCAGCATCCTTTCTTAATAAAAACCCTCGAGAAAGTCGGGATAGAAGGAATATAATTACACATCATAAAAGCCATTTATGAAAAGCCCACAGCTAACATCATCCTCAATGGGGAAAAACTGAGAGCTTTTTCCCTGAGATCAGGAACACGACAGGGATTTCCACTCTCACTGCTGTTGTTTAACATAGTGTTGGAAGTGCTAGCATCAGCAATCAGACAACAAAAGGAAATGAAAGGCATCAAAATTGGCAAAGATGAAGTCAAGCTTTCACTTTTTGCAGATGACATGATATTATACATGGAAAATCCAATAGACTGCACCAAAAGTCTGCTAGAACCGATACATGAATTCAGCAAAGTTGCAGGATATAAAATCAATGTACAGAAATCAGTTGCATTCTTATACACTAATAATGAAGCAACAGAAAGACAAATAAAGAAACTGATCCCATTCACAAGTGCACCAAAAAGCATAAAATACCTAGGAATAAACCTAACCAAAGATGTAAAAGATCTGTATGCTGAAAACTATAGAAAGCTTTTGAAGGAAATTGAAGAAGATATAAAGAAATGGAAAAACATTCTGTGCTCATGGGTTGGAAGAATAAATATTGTCAAAATGTCAATACTACCCAAAGCTATCTACACATTCAATGCAATCCCAATCAAAATTGCACCAGCATTCTTCTCGAAGCTAGAACAAGCAATCCTAAAATTCATATGGAACCACAAAAGGCCCCGAATAGCCAAAGTAATTTTGAAGAAGAAGACCAAAGCAGGAGGCATCACAATCCCAGACTTTAGCCTCTACTACAAAGCTGTCATCATCAAGACAGCATGGTATTGGCACAAAAACAGACACATAGACCAATGGAATAGAATAGAAACCCCAGAACTAGACCCACAAAAGTATGGCCAACTAATCTTTGACAAAGCAGGAAAGAATATCCAATGGAAAAAAGACAGCCTCTTTAACAAATGGTGCTGGGAGAACTGGACAGCAACATGCAGAAGGTTGAAACTAGACCACTTTCTCACACCATTCACAAAAATAAACTCAAATTGGATGAAGACCTGAATGTGATACAGGAAACCATCAAAACCCTAGAGGAGAAAATAGGAAAAGACCTCTCTGACCTCAGCCGCAGCAATTTCTTACTTGACACATCCCCAAAGGCAAGGGAATTAAAAGCAAAAATGAACTATTGGGACCTTATGAAGATAAAAAGCTTCTGCACAGCAAAGGAAACAACCAACAAAACTAAAAGGCAACCAACGGAAAGGGAAAAGATATTTGTAAATGACATATCAGACAAAGGGTTAGTATCCAAAATCTATAAAGAGCTCACCAAACTCCACACCCGAAAAACAAATAACCCAGTGAAGAAATGGGCAGAAAACATGAATAGACACTTCTCTAAAGAAGACATCCGGATGGCCAACAGGCACATGAAAAGATGCTCAATGTCGCTCCTCATCAGGGAAATACAAATCAAAACCACACTCAGATATCACCTCACGCCAGTCAGTGGCCAAAATGAACAAAGCAGGAGACTATAGATGCTGGAGAGGATGTGGGGAAATGGGAACCCTCTTGCACTGTTGGTGGGAATACAAACTGGTGCAGCCGCTCTGGAAAACAGTGTGGAGGTTCCTCAAAAAATTAAAAATATATCTACCCTATGACCCAGCAATAGCACTACTAAAAATGTACCCAAGGGATGCAGGAGTGCTGATGCATAGGGGCACTTATACCCCAATGTTTATAAGAGCACTCTCAACAATAGCCAAATTATGGAAAGAGCCTAAATGTCCATCAACTGATGAATGGATAGAGAAATTGTGGTTTATATACACAATGGAGTACTACGTGGCAATGAGAAAGAATGAAATATGGCCCTAGTAGCAACGTGGATGGAACTGGAGAGGGTTATGCTAAGTGAAATAAGCCATACAGAGAAAGACAGATACCATATGTGTTCACTCTCATGTGGATCCTGAGAAACTTAACAGGAACCCACGGGGGAGGGGAAGAAAAAAAAAAGAGGTTAGAGTGGGAGAGAGCCAAAGCATAAGAGGCTCTTAAAAACTGAGAACAAACTGAGGGTTGATGGGGGGTTGGAGGGAGGAGAGGGTGGGTGATGGGTATTGAGGAAGGCACCTTTTGGGATGAGCACTGGGCGTTGTATGGAAACTAATTTGACAATAAATTTCATATATTTAAAAAACAAAAAAACAAACAAAAAAAGACATTGAAAAAGGGCCTAGAACAAAAAAAAAAAAAAAAAAAAAAAGGTCAGAATAATCCTATGGCATTTTCCTACGTGAACAACTTGTTTTTATTACTGGAATGTATGCTTAGAAAACTAATCATCAAATTGTCTGAACAAGTCACATGATCATATTAATAGATGCAGAAAAGCACTGAACAAAATTAAATGCGAAATGTCAATGTCAAAATTCTCAAGTGAGTTGAGAAAGAAGGAAATTTTCTTCATCTGATAACGAACATGTATGTAAAACCTATTGTTAATGCCATATGTGATGGTGAAATATTAAATGCTTTCTCCAAAATATCAGAAAGTAACAAAGGAAGTCACATCCCAATAATTCAACTTTCCACTGGATATCCTAATCAGTTAAATACACACACAAAAAAATTCATAAACTTTGAAAATATAGACATGAAACTGCCTTTATGTATAGACATCATAATTGATAACATAGAAAATCCTAAGGAATCCATAAAAATGAAAAGGAACTGGTAATTAAATTTAGCAAATATAAAGTCAGAAAAGATAAAAGGACAACATAAAACTCAGTTAATTTATATATAATAGCAACAAGCTATTGGACAAATGAAAATAAATAATTCTATCTGGTATACCACCAAAATATATGATACTTGGGAATACATTTAACAAAAGATATTGAGTATCTCTGCACTAAAGATTAAAAAAAATAATAGAAATTAAGACAAAATATACTACATATATGTACATTTAAGATAGGTAAAATGCTAATTTTCTCTCTCATTTAAACTATAGATCCGATTTAACTCCAATTATAACTATGCTGATTTGATTTTAAAAATTGACGAGTTGCTTCATTAAGAGTAGTAATAAGGACATAGAATAGCCAATTGAAATAAAAAACAAAACAGATTCAGAGGATGTATACTGATCACAAAATTAACTATAAACCCTCCTACATTTCCTGGTGAGAGTGTGAAATAGACACTTTGGACATCTATTTGGCAAGTTATTATAAAATTAAACACACGACCGCCTTATAACCCAGCCATTCCTCTTCCAGTTAACCGAGAATATGTACTCAAAAAGACTTGTACTCAAGTGTTTCTAGCAGGTTGATTACAACAGACTCAACAAGAAACAGGTCAACTGTTCATCAACAGGAGAATAGGTGAACCTATACTGGGAGGGTAGGTTGTGATGGTTGATTCTGATTTACAAGAAAAATGCACAAGGAAACATTCTGGAAGGATGAGGAATTTTTTTCTTTTTTTTTTTTTTTTTTTGTGAGACAGGGAGAGACAGCATGAACAAACAGGGGAGGGTCAGAGAGAGAGGGAGACACAGAATCTGAAACAGGCTCCAGGCTCTGAGCGGTCAGCACAGAGCCCGATGCGGGGCTCGAACTCACAGACCGTGAGATCATGACCTGAGCCGAAGTCGGCCACTTAACCAACTGAGCCACCCAGGCGCCCTATGGATGGGGATTTTCTATACCTTTATTAGGGTACTGGTTACCTAGATTTATACATCTTTCGAAACTCTGAATGATACAGAAGATCTATGCCTTCCACTGTATATAAATTTTATCTCATTAAAAATAAAATGTGTGTATGTCTGCATGTCTGACACTGTTTTGTGGTATGTATGCAAACCTTAGCAGAATAAAAAAATCCTTTACAGGCACCTAGTTTTACTTCCCCTTTAAACACACACACACAGACACCATATGCTTTTATAATTAGGAAAAACTATTCTGTTTTATAAGTGATATTTTGGTAGTGAGTTTTTTTTTTAGTAAATGATACCTGAAAATCTATTAACTATAGAAAGGCAAAAAGGTTTCGTCTTAAGGCAAAATAAATAAACAGTATATTCCTGAATTACACGAATTGGATAAGTTATTGATGTGATTAAAAGAAAAATATTTTAAAACGTAAACATACTAATTTTCTATTGCATAACAATGCTAGTTTCCTACCACTACAAGTAATAAAGTATCATAAACCTATTGGCTTGAAACAACACACATTGATTATCTCACTTTTTTTTTAATGTTTATTTTTGAAAGAAAGAGAAGAGTGGGAGGGGGTGGGGAGGTAGAGAGAGAGACACACACACACAGAATCCGAAGCAGGCTCCAGGCTCTGAGCTGTCAGCACAGAGCCCAATGCGGGGCTCGAACACAAGAACCATGAGATCATGACCTGACCTGAAGTCGGGTGTTTAACCCACAGAGCCAGCCAGGCACCCCTCTCACATTTCTTTAGATTATAAATCCAACACAGGT
This sequence comes from Panthera leo, assembly GCF_018350215.1. NCBI lineage: Eukaryota > Metazoa > Chordata > Mammalia > Carnivora > Felidae > Panthera > Panthera leo. The sequence continues at coordinate 175,329,157 of NC_056682.1, forward strand.
TTTACTAGGCTAACATCAAGGTGTTGGCAGGGCTGTTCCTTCTGTAGGCTCTGTGGCAGAATCTGGTTCCTTGCTTTGTCCAGCTTCGACAGGCCACTTGTTCTTTGACTCACGGTCCTGTTCCGTTGTCTTAAAAACAAATGAGCAATTGAGTCCTTCTCATGCTGTGTCACACTCACTGAATCTTTTGACTCCCTCATTCACTTTTGGGATCCTTGTGACGACACTGGAGTCACCTGAAAAATCTAGGCTTGTCTCCCTAAAGTCAGATAACTAGCAACCTTAATTCTATCAACCACCTTAACTCCTCATTGGCACCTGAAGTAATATCTTCACAGGTTGCAGAGATTAGGGTGTAGATATCTTTCTTTGGCGGGGAGGAGTTTCATTATTCTGCTTACTATTAACACCCACATTCGTGTATAAAGTGGGAAATATTTACTTGTCAAAAGTTCACAAGTATTAGGACGAAGATCGATGAGTCGCCAAAGCAGTAATTAGTAAAGGTTTACCTTTCACACACCAAAAAGGCAGTATATAGACCTGGAACAGTCACCCCACAGCACGGAATGAGGCTCAGTAGTATATTGTTATAAGGCTGGTTATGAAAAAGCAGTGACTGTTTATTCTTCACAGTGTTTGCTTATAATATTGGAATTTCCTTAAATGATAGGGATTGGTCAGTGGTTACCTCAGATCAACCTTGGGAAACAGTTCAGGTTTTGCTTATGATTTCCAGAGGCAGAAGCAAGAAATGATTCAGGTGAGGTTAGCCTTGCAAAACAAGCTAAATTAAGCTTGGTTTAGATGACTAAACTGGTTTTGTCTGCTCAGGGGATTTCCAAGGCTGGTCTGCTTTTTATTTCGAGGTAGTCTACAATTACTTTCCTTACTAGGTTTGTTTTACAGCAGGATAAAAATCCCATCTGTGAAATTCTTAGCTCTTATGTTCTGTTCCAACATGTGGCTTGCCTGTTAACTAGATACTTTTATCGCACATTTATATATGTCATATATAAATATTTATAAAACTTGTGTTATGCATACATATTTATGTATTTATATATCTATAATATATGTAAATGTAGGATACATCAAAAAAGAGATTTTATATATATCTACTTATAAACTTGTAAAGTAATTTTATTGTGATCTACAAACTGTTTTATAATCTTGTTTTATTTTAACTTGAGAGAAATATATATTCCTAGAACCTAAATTCAGCATTAAATTTATTTAGACTATAGAAATTGTTGTTCTGAAATGCTAGGCATAACCTGTCAGATACTAAATAAAAGGAATCATATTGTAATGAAATTCAAATTTTCCTTAACAGACAAGACTCATGTGACACAGTATGCACTATTCTGTCAATTGAAGCATTACAATACTTCAAAACACAAGTTTAGCCTGATATGCTAAGTTGATATCATCACCAGATGATATTTATAACATGACATTTTATTATAGAGATTGCTTCCCAATCTCTATAGAGATTGGCAGTCTGAAACATCCCAGAGAAAAATTGAACAAATCTTTGGCTGTTATCAAATGATAACTAATTTTAATATTCAGTAACTTATTAGAAACTTGAAATAGCATAATTTATTATTGGCTGTAATCATTGGGAAAGAAACTTTACAGCAAGCTAAGTCCGAAGATAGCAGGATTACAGTGAACTAATGCTTTTTTATTCCTTTTTCTTCTCTCGGTTCAAATGATTATAGTCCTGGCATGTAGTTTATCCTTGATGGATGAGAGGAGACAGTAAAAGAGGGGATGAACTAATAACAGTAAAGTCAGTATTGAATCAGAAATATACTGAGATTCTGAGAGAAATCAAGATATGTGCTTCAATCAGAGTTTGTCACTACTGAGATATGTTGGTTGATGAGCTGTCAATGAACCAAGAGAAAAAGGTTTTATAAGAAGCAACTAGACTTGCAGAAAAAACAACAGTTTAATACCCAAAGGACTCTGTATAAATAGGACTTATAAAGTAACAGTGACAATAAAGTTTGTAGATCAAAAGGGATAGAGTTTAACTTAATGCAAAATAAAACAGCTTCTATATTTTCCACTAGTATCTTTAAGTTCTTTATAATGACATTTAAATATGATAATGATTATCAGCTTTTTCTCTAAGAGGCATTACGTGCAAAACACAATAAACTATAGTAGGTAATTTTACGCTCAAGCCAATCCATTTTATTTATTTATTTTTTTAAATTTTAATGTTTTATTTACTTTTGAGAGACAGAGAGAGACAGAGTGTGAGTGGAGGAGGGGCAGAGAGAGAGGAAAACACAGAATCCGAAGCAGGCTCCAGGCTCTGAACTGTCAGCACAGAGCCCAACAAGGGGCTCAAACTCACGAACCGTGAGATCATGACCTGAGCTGAAGTTGGATGCTTAACCGACTGAGCCACCCAGGCACCCCCAAACCAGCCCATTTTAATGTCATTAGTATAAATGTTTTCTATGGTCAGTTTAAATCAAGTGTGTATTTTATCCACAGTCATGAATAAGTGAAATCCACATACTTTCTGTGGGATTTAACTCACTTAAAAGTTCTGAACATCACATCCGATGAAACTTTTACTCAGAAGCTAAACATGGCTTTGGTTAAATGCTTTTTTTTTTAACTTTATGAATAGAAAAATGGATTATTACTCATCTTCCCACAAAACAGAAAAACTAGATCATCCACATGACATTAATCAACCCTATTAATTCCTGGTGCTTCTCCAAAAGTTTCTATTATTGTCTAGTTCACTAAAATTTATGATGGATTCTGAGGTCTTGTGTCTTTAATCAGGACTATAATTACCTGTATGTATCCCCTTTTCTGAATATTCTCAAGAAATTGATATGTGATATGATTTACTTGTTAATCTGTGTATCCACAAGAAAGATGGATTATTAAAAAGCCATCTACACTTGAGATTTTTTGGTTTGGGAGACTTTCCCTTCAAGAAAACTGGTAATTTTTGTTTCATGGAGTAATATGTCTTGGATTATTCATGTTTATCCATAGGCCACACTCTTCCCAAATCCGTACTGCTGGATATTCTCTAAGACTGGTTCACCAAATCTCAGAAACAGAAATTTTCTGTTCATTTTAGTGCTAGGCCTTGCTCACAGTCTTAAAGCTGCACATTTGTTCTGGTGGCTCCAGCAGAGTAATTAATATTTTGGTGTAAAATGGGAGAGGGTAGCCATAGGAATGTGTTAAATCTCCCACATTTCCAAAATTGTTGGCTAGTCAGGACTGTATAATACAATGGGTGTTTTCCACTTGTTCCAATAGTAGTTACTTAAGATATAAAGAGGGTCATCTATTCAAAATAGATTTTTTTTTGCATTGTTTTCCTCTGACATCAGTAAAATGTGTTAATAGATGACACTTAAAATTTCAAAATATATATGACATTAAAAAGGCAATCTTTCCATAAGAAGTTATATATATATATATATATATATATATATATATATATATATATAATATAGAATATATTATATATAATTCTATTATAATATTCTATATAATATATTCTATTTACATAATATATAGATTTTAAGTTGTATTTTACATATAATAATATATTTAAGTTATATTAAATACATTAATTAATATATTATTATATTAAGTTATGTAACATATATATAAAATAAAACCTAAAATCAATTTATTAAATCATGGCATTGGTGCCCAAGGATAACTTTCTCCTATTTAGTACATCAAGTAAAAGTACACAGAATTCTGAGTAGAGTCCATTGAGTAAATCAAAACATGTAATTCATGTATGTAGTAGATTTTCACGTAAATTTCATTGTGCCCCTAATATATAGTGGAAAGGAAATCGAATTTGGTGTCAGATATAACTGGGTTTCATTCACAGTCCCTCCATTTATTAGATCTTTAGAATATTTAAAGTGTTTAAATGTATGGAGGGTCAAAACATGTCAGGAGTGAGTTTTAGTAACTAGAGACTAATTTCATTAGGTGAAATATACTCTGTTCTGGATAGTAAAGCTGAATTAGATGTCTGGTCCAGCCTTACAATTTGGTCTATTTGTTCATTAGACAGATAGTATAGACTGGTCAACATGCTAAGCATTTGAGATAAAGTAATGGGATTTGAAAGTCTCTGCTCTTGTAGAGTTTATAATCAATTTGATAAGAATGGAGTTTAAAAAATATATATATAGTTTTGATCTGGATAGTTTTTATTGACTGGAGACATGTTCCATTTCTTCCTATACCTTCTGTATTCAATTCAAAATTTCAGTGTTGTTGTTTTTTTTTTTATCTTTGATGAGTCAAAACAGAATTTTTAGCCTAATTTTAGCCTAATGCATAATTTTTAGCCTAATTTAGCCTAGTGCATAATTTTTAGCATTATCTTTGGCATGGTATATGAAAATGCTGCAATGTAAAAAAAGGTTTGCAGGCGGGAAGTGGCTTTGAAATATCTATTTGGTCCCTCCTCTAATGCTGCTCAAAAAATAAAATAAGAATGGAACACTTGAAATACATAGTTTATCCTAATCTTCATCACATTGTTGACATAAATTTTTTTAAAAAAATGACTTTATACAGGGATGGATAACAATGGTAAAGTTGCTTAGTGTAGTCCAGTGGTTCAGTTTATTTATCTGTGAAATAATGTATAATAATAAACAATAAATCATAAGAGATTGTCTTATATTTAAAGGAAAAAAAAAACCAAGTACAATAGCTGACAGTATACATGGCATTTAGTTCATATAACTATTATTATGTGCTCAATAACTTATTTTTTTCTCCTTCTCTCTTCCCACTCTCAGTTGGCAACAATTTATTAACTGCTATGTATTTGGTCCTATGTAAGCATAAGAAAAGTAGCCCAAAGACTACTGAGTAGACTGACAGATTAAAAGTAAATTATTAGAAAAGTAAGTGACAGGAAAAAAAAAAAATAAAGAGTTGTGGCAGTCTGGAATTTCTACCAAGAACAGAAATCTCCCATATAGCCTTTTAAAAAATATTTATTTATTTATTTTGAGAGAGAGAGGGCACATGTGTTAGCAGGGGAGGCACAAAGAGAGAAGAAGAGGGAGAGGGAGAGGGAGAGGGAGAGGGAGAGGGAGAGGGAGAGGGAGAGAGAGAGAGAGAGAGAGAGAGAGAGAATACCAAGCAGGCTCCATGCTCAATGCAGAGCCCCATGCAGGGATTGATCTCATGACCATGAGATCATGACCTGTGCCGAAACCAAGAGTCAGAAGCTTAACCAACTGAGCCACCCAGGTGACCCTCCTATATGGCCTTTTTAAAGTATAAAGTTAAATTCTAGGACATTGCAAACTAGACCATAGAAAGATATTTGAGATTATAATTTTTTTTTTCTGGAAAATAGTACACTTTTACTAGTATTTTTATGCCTTATTCCCTTCTTCAGTAGATCAAAGAAGAAGAATTGGAAGCAAAAAATGACAGGAAATGCATAATCTCTCTTTTGCTTATTCCTTCTCTCTCACCCTTAACGCAAATATTATCACATGTCTAATTGAAGATGCATGCCAAATTCACATTCTCCTTAAATATTTTTGGGCATACAGATTATGTTTTCCAGTCTTCCCTTGCTGTTATGTGTGCTTGTGATACTGAATTCTAACCAATGATATGTGGTATGGAATGAATGTTGTATCCCCCAAAATTTACATTTGAAACCTAATCCACAATGTGATGGTATCTGGAGGTCAGAGACATTGGAAGGAGGTAGGCCATGAGGGTAGAGCCTTTATGAATATGATTAGCGTCCTCATAAAAGAGATCCCAAAGAGTTCCTACAACTTGTTCCATCACATGAGAATACAGCAACAAGATGGCCATCTGTGAACCAGGAAGTAGACCCCCACTAGACACTGAATCTGCAGGTGCCATAGTCTTGGACTTCCTGGAGTTTAGAATTGTGAGAAATAAATGTTTATTTGTAAGCCATCCAGTCTGTTATTCTGTTACAGAGCCCAAACAAAGATGATATGCTAATGGAAGTACAGTGTGCCTCTTTCAGATGTGTTTCTCTAATAGATACTATTACTGCAATACTTACCAGCTAAAAATAATCACTTTATTTTTCTCAAATTTGGCGGACGCTTAGGAATTTGAGAAGAGATTGATTTGGCTGTTCTTGAATAGAGTCTTCCCTGAAATTGCAATCATTTGAAGACTAGCCTGGGCTAGATGTCTTAGATCATTCACATGGCTAGTTGTTGATGCTGGCTGTCAACTAGAAGCTCATTTGAGAATAGTGCCTGGAACGTGTGTATGAGCTTCCCCAGTGAGGTAGACTCAGGGTGGCTGGAGTTTTCAAATGACATCTGCCTTCCTCTACTGAAAACATCTCAAGAATACCAGGCAAAAGTAAGGATTTCCTTTTTTGAACTGGCCTCAGAGGTCACAGAGCATCACCTGCACCCCACTGGATTGACTAAATGCCATGTAGATTTAGGGGAGTGGGGAGCACAAACCTCACATTTTGATAATATCCCCCAAAATTTGGGGATATTGTTATAAACTTCCACACTTCTCCTTTTTCCTCTTCCTTTGGGTCTTCTGCATATTGTCCAGGAGGACACTGGAAGTCATAAGTAGAAGTTTGAAAATTCTTGCTTCAATCCTTGAAGAAAACTATGTGGAAGAGGATTTGCTCACTCCTTCATTCCTATAACATAAGGAAGACTTAAGTTACTTTTACAAGATAGCATGCATGCACATTTTTACCGTGTTTGTTATAGCAGTTAGACTTTTCTAACTAGACACACGTACATGCACACATATTTTTCTTCCTTCCAAGACCTATTCTTTTATTTGTATTATTATTTTTACTCATTTTTTTAATGTTTTATTTTTGAGAGAGAAAGAGACAGCACGAGCAAAGGAGGGGTGGAGAGAGAAGGAGACACAAAATCTGAAGCAGACTCCAGGCTCTGAACCATCAGCACAGAGCCCAATGCAGGGCTCAAACCCACAAGCTGTGAGATCATGACCTGAGCCGATGTCAGTAGCTTAACCGACTGAGCCACCCAGGTGACACAATAGTATTCTTTTGTATATCTTTTTTTTTTTAACGTTTATTTATTTTTGAGACAGAGAGAGACAGAGCATGAACGGGGGAGGGGCAGAGAGAGAGGGAGACACAGAATCGGAAGCAGGCTCCAGGCTCTGAGCCATTAGCCCAGAGCCCAACGCGGGGCTCGAACTCCCGGATCGTGAGATCGTGACCTGAGCCGAAGTCGGACGCTCAACCGACTGAGCCACCCAGGCGCCCCTGTATATCTTTTTCTAATGAAAAAAGTTTTGGGTTGGGTGCCTGGGTGGCTCAGTCAGTTAAGCATCCAACTCTTGATTTTGGCTCCAGTCATGATCTCGCAATTCGTACGTTTAAGCCATGTGTTGGGCTCTACACTGACAGTGTGGAGCCTGCTTGGGATTCTCGCTTGGGATTCTCTCTCTCTTTCTCTCTCTCTCTCCCTCTCTCTCTCCCCCTCTCTTTCAAAAATAAATAAATAAACATTAAAAAAAGTTTTGGGTTTATAAACAACACACACTTTCTGTGAAATTCATATTGAAGGATAGAATAGGACATAATTAAAATGTATTTAAGCAAATGCTATAGCTTTTTCTTAAAATTTAGAGAATGACTAAAATAATTATAATGTTATTGTTACAGTATTGATAAATGATAATTAATAAATTCTATATGAGTTTTATTCATTTGATTGCTTTCCCATTTCTGCAGTGACCAGTATTTTGTTGTTTGCTGCAAAATGTAATTAAAGGTACACTATGCTTAAATGACTTAGGAAATATAATACAGTATCTCTATTTAATAGGACAATTTAGAATTAATTTTTGATTCATAATATAATTTTTCCATTTAATTGTTTGGTCTTTTTACTATTTATATTCTTTTTCAAAATGAATTTATATCCCCCTATAATTTTTGTAGAGGATTGAGATAACTCATGTAAAATAACACAGATCTAGAATATAGTCAGATTCAATAATTATAATTTTTATTAAAGTTCAACATCATTTAATATTTACTGAGAACATACATTTTCCAGGCATATCTCACCTACATATACACATTAATCCACACAGCAGCTTATAAGTTAAAAAGGCATTTTAATTATAACTAAGCAATAAGTACACTGAAATTCAGGGACTATAAATCACTTTGAAAACCAATAGAAGCATGATTGAAATAATTTTCTGCATAAAATTCTTGTTTATTTGTTCATATTAGATCTCCTCCCATTTTATCAGTTGAAATATACTCTTTTTCAAAGGTCTTTGAAACAATGAAGTCATCTCCTTATCCCACAGCAGTGATTCCTTTTTTGTGAACTGTTCATACAATAACTTATGATACCTATCATTCTTTATGTAACATTCCATTCATGTGTATGTGTTCTGTACCAGTTTGTAGCCACTCTTTGGTCATAAACTGTGCTTTATTCTTATTATGTTGGCTATAATTATTGTTAGCATATATGTTTCATATACTAAGTGATCAGTGTACATTTATTACTCAGATTTCTAAAATATGAAGTCACTTTCTGAAAGGAAAAAGCTATTGAGGAGAATTATTTCTTAGGAAGTTCTAAGATAATGAAAGGAACCCTAAATTAATGACTTCTTTACCTTCTTAGGCAAATTCACTGTAATTATTTTTGTTGTGAATATCTGCATGAAAATTTGGAGAGTCTTGTAATAAAACTTAATTTAAAATGACTAATTATAATCATTAAATTCTTAATTGTTTGCTGTGTAACATTGATAACACTTTGTTGTGTGTTATGTATAAATGAAAATGTTTGCAAATAAATGTAACCACAGGGACTACTCTATTCGGCTAAAAATACCCACAAGGATGTATCAGGGATGGCATATCATGAAGCACACGATACTTCCCAGGGGCCTCTTGAGGATTCTGAATTATAATCAATTTTTCACTGGAAGCTGCCAAGAAACCCAAGTGTCTTCCTACTCCCCCAACTCCCCAGTTCCATCTTTCTCCCACATTTAGACCCTCATGCCCAAGCACCTGCCGACCTGATTAAGCTGGTCACTACTTATCTTGATAAAGTTAAACCAGTCCATCTAATGGCAGATAATACTGTCTTTGTGGGAAGTGAATTTCTTCCCTTTCTTTCCTATGTAAGCGGGTAAACTCTAAGATTGAAACCTGAATGTGTTGGTCTTAATCTTCTTACTTCTCTTATCAACTTTTTTATTATTCTTTCCTTATTAAATGAAAAGTCTCAATTTCTGGAGGTTTACTTGGCTATGACGGAAAGAGTATAGATTAAGAGGCTGTAAGGAATGGTTCACTTGGTTCAGAGCTAATTGCCGCATGACTGCATTTTGCAATTCAAATAAAGTTTAACAATGGAAATAAGTGAATAACATAGATGCCAGCATAAACCTATAGCTGATTAAAAAACAAAGAAATGAATTAGGCGGGAAGCTCATTCTAAATAAAAGTAAAATTGAGTATGCTTTCATCTGATAGCGGATAATTTGCTCTGTTTGTTGAACACACTGCGGCTATATCAGTATTTTACACATACTACTCTATTAAACTGAATCAATGTGAAATTATGATATGTATATTAACCAACAGTCTTCTTAAAACTGTGCTTTTATTGTAAAATATTTATATCATTTCCCTCTGTTTTCTCTTTTTCTTAATAGAAACAAAAAGGATAAATTTTTCCCGTTAATTCTTGGTTCAGTTATAGCTAGTAGGAGAAAGAACCCCTGAGTAAGTTTGATATTAAGTGTATATACTTATACTTATACATGTATATATATGCATGTATTCACAAGGTAAGCCTTTTGTATTCATTAAATTATAAGTACATTCAATAATAACATTTCTTTTAGGAAAACTATCAAATTGATATAGATTCCTTCCTATGAGGAGTAAATACATAATTTCAGAAGTTTTCTTGATATACTGGCATATAGAGGAACGAGTTCAGGGAACCATAAAAAAAAAAAGTTAAGAAAAAGTAGGAGGAAAGCACTAACTTCGGACGTTATATAGAGCAAATACACCTACTATAAGGTGTCACCTTCAAATATTACAGCGAGAACAACTACATTTCTGTCAAAACATTAAAGCAATTTAGTCTTTTCTACTTGGGTTTGCTCTTCCCAAAATAGATTCTGAAGGCAATGTAATAGAAACTATAAGAGCTTCACCATTATTTAGGAATCAGAAAACTGACATAAGACAAATGATTATCATTAAAATACTTCCAGTAGATATTATTTAAGATGATGATATAAAGGAGTTCCTTTAATCACAGCTTTGGACCTTGGAGATCATTTCCCACCAGCAGAACCATTCATTGAAAATGGAGAGTTTATTCTCTGCCGTGATACTCCCGCCTTCAGCCCCCTGCACTGCTGCAAACCGGGCAGTAATCAAGGAAGGGAACCATATGGTGGGAATGTCAGTAGGGTTTAAAAAAATGAATCTATTCTAAGATCAATCTATTTCCCTCACCACTCTATATGTGTATTTATATATTCTGTCATTTACTTTTTAATTAATGTAATCAAAAGAAACATTAGGGGTGCCTGGGTGGCTCAGTTGGTTAAGTGGCTGACTCTTGATTTCGGCTCAGGTCATGATCTCAGGATTCATGAGTTCAAGCCCCACATCAAGCTCTGCGCTGACAGCACAAAGTCTGCTTGGTATTCTCTCTCTCTCCTTCTCTCTCTGTCCCCCGACCCCGCTTGTGTTCTCTCTCTCAAATAAATAAATAAATAAATAAATAATAAACATTAAAAAAAAAGAGAAACATTAAATATACTTATTATGTGCTGAAAACCATTACAGACACTGAGGAATCAAAGATGGGAAAGAACCACTTTTGGGTCTTTACAAAATGCTTTCCAAAATGTGGGCCATGAGAAACAGCTAGTCTCTTTAGGCCTCTAAAGTGGCTCACAGGCAGCTTGGCTTAAGAGGAAAGATAAGTAAAGACAATTGTTTTATAAACTTGATATGTTAGATTTATCTCAAGCATGTTTATGCTTTTAAAGGTGAAACATATGCTACAAAAATTGAATGTATCAGTTGACATTTCATCAACAAGATACAGTTCATCTCAACCAATGTATTTTCATAGCATTTGCATACTATAGTTCATATCTTTTTTAAAATTACCATTGCTCATGTGTGCTATTGTGTTGCTCTAGGTTCTCACTTCACAAAATATTTAAATCACTCCAAAGTTGTTCAATTAAATGTAAAAACACATATATTCATTTCACAGTTATTCAGTCTTCTAAATACTTATAAATACTCAGTATTCTAAATACTGCAATTTAGAAGTTTAAGAAAATAAAATTAATGGAGAACTTACTGTGTACCCAAGGGTGAATATCCAACAGTAAACAAAATAAAGTTTCCAAATTATTGAACCTTTTATTTTAGTTGGAAGAAACACAATAAGTAGTTAAATAAGTGAATACATAATGTTTTACATAGTAATTACTAGAGAGAAATATAAAGTAAGGAGAAAGGATAGTCAGCAATAGAGGTGGATTCTTTTTAATGCGGTTTTTGGGGCACCTAGGTGACTTAGTTAAGTGCCAAACTCTTGATTCAGCTCAAATCACGATCTCACTTTTTTTTTTTTTTTTTTTTTATGGTTTGTGATATCCAGCCCTGCTTGGGGCTCTGCTCTGACAGCACAGAGCCTGCTTGGGATTCTCTCTCTCCCTGGGCCCCTCCTCTCTCTTTCTCTCTCTCTCAAAACAAACAAACAAACAAACAAACAAACAGACAAACAATAAATATGGTAATTGGGACATCTCTATGGAAAGGTAATACTTAAGGAAAAGGATAAAGAAATGGAGAAGCAAATCAAATGAGTTTCAGGGTAAAAATTATTCAGTGAATGAAAAAGAGTAAGTGAGCCATCCCTGAAAAGAAAGTTGTAACTATAGAATATGAATTTGGATATGCTAGTGAAAAGAAATCATGTAGGCAACTAACAATGAAAAGGACATAAGGAAGAAAAATGTTGAGAAGATGAAAATACGTATTTAAAAAAAAAAATTATTCCATTCAGCCATCATCTCTTGTGTTATGAAATTTTCTCTAATAGCCAACAAAATGTGGAGTCATTTTTCAGATAAAGCTTAGAGTGCCCTTTTAAGGAAGTCAGAGTTTATCCAGAATGCATATAAAATATTCCTTTCCAATACGAAATTGATCAACTTTGCTATAAATTGTTAAACCATAGCATCATCACTGAAGTACAATATGGGAAGTTTCAAAAGTTTGTAAAACTAGTCTTGGCAAATATGTTCGGGGTGAAAAATACAAAGAGCTACTGTGGATATTAGTTTACTGATTAACACAGAAGATGCATACTTCTGTTGTCATCCACGATACGATGAAATGACTATTGCATGTGTGTTCTACTAGATAGTTAACTACAGAGTTAGAAGAAATTACCAATGACTAGATTATAAACTGTTTCTTGACCCTGACAGTTAAATGCCCAATTAATTAACTCTGTTTACCATTGAAACTTCATGTTCTATGGCATTGGATACCTAATTCAGATGAGTTTCAAGCCAGGTTTCTCTTTATCTCTCTCCCTGGACTTCAACCTTACTTTTGTTACATAATCAGGTATTAAGACTGTAGGTAATGGGTTGGAGTGGTCAGTGAGCTGGGTCAGCCTTAACTGTACCACATGAATCTGATGAAGAGAAGTAATTTCCCCCAGCAAATTAATGATGGAATGAATCCAGCCCTAGGCAAAGGAACTGGTATGTTCTCATTCTACCACTTCAATGCCCAGTGCATATGCAACTATCGGTGTGAATGACTAAATATGGTAGTTATGATAAGTCATCAGTAGGTTATTTGTCCACTCGTTGGTACTTAAAAAAAAAAAAAAAAGAACTGCACTTAAAATCTCCAATAATGACATAGAATTTTGGTAGGGGAATAAGCAGTTTCCTGAAAGAGAGTAGATAAAAGCAGTGTAGGACAAAAGGGCAGATAGGAACAGTAGAAGCCTATTGAAATGTCTAATAATGGCTACTGATATGTATTCTGTAAGAACGGTTATCATATTTTATTCACAATTGAGAGAAAATCTCTGTAATAGTTTTTTAAATTTTGAAATCAAATACAATAAAAAATTTAAAAAAATATTCTATCTGATAGTGTGTATTGATTGAAATAATAGGAAATAGTCTTCACTGCTTTCTTGCAAGATGGACCTACATTTACATATAGTTTCTGAAGGAATCCTCTTATTAGATATTGTGGAATAAGAAGAAATCTGTATAAAATATATTTAGAAAAAACTGCATATTTTACTCACACCCCTCTTTAAAGATTAGCAAAATCTATTCATATGGTTCTGCTAAGTAATACAGAAAAGCAATTTAATTTGCTTACCCGGAATTTCCTAAAATGTATTTGACCAAAATAATCTATTTTCTGGATTAAATTCCTGTGCAACAATGTTCCTTGGCATACAGTTTGGGAAAGACTGTTGTAGGCACTCTTTTGCTTGACTCTAATATAGAACATTTGTTTCATCTGTTTTTCTTAACAGTGTAATTGGAATTTTGAAAGTGAAAGCATTGTTCACTCGTGCCAACTGAATTTGGCAGCTCAGAGAATATTTTCATGATGACTTTTGAAGCTAAGAGCTGAGATTTCTCTTGGTAAAATCCTATTTAATCATAATCTCTTAAAGCTTCAAAAACATCTATGAGAGCCAACGAATAGCCACAGGGATTCCAAAATGAATACTTTTATGTGTGGGGTCCCATTGGATCCTGTAAACTTTTACCATATTTCCTGCCTCTGGATTTCAGTGCTCATCAGAACCGAGAGAAGGAGAGAGATACACACATATATTTGTAAAATCTGAGATTGTATAAGTGAATTTTCTTTACTCCAATCTATCAGTAGTCTCAACTGCTAAACCTGTAGTTTTAATCCCATATCAAAAGTGAGTACTAGAGGGCATTTCTTCTGAAGCTGTCGAGTAAGAGTACAGACTGGACAGACTGATAAAATGCATTTTAAATGTGAAGCCATAGTTAGGTATTTTATTCATGTCGTTTTTGGGCTTTATCTGTTGTGTGCTGCTTCACCCAGGTGGTAGGATGTAAACGTGGGACGATGGCATAGGTCGGGTGGATATGTGGGTATTTGAGAAGTATTTCTTCAGCTCAACAAAGAAACGCCATTATTCTGGGGAGTGTGTCAGGAAATCTGGATTTTGAATCCATATGAATTCATACAAAAATATTTATTTACTTCCCTGAAAAATAGTGTGGAAATGAGAAATATTTGTTCCTCAAATACTATCATAGCATGTGAAATGCATGTAATCACAGGAAAAATGTGTTCTTGAGAAAGAATATGCATTAGCCTTCCTCTACATGTCTCCTGCATTACTTCCTTCGGAAACGGCCATTGGAGCTGGTTATCTGAGGTCAGACAGAGCCAAACTTTGTTCTACATTCATTAAGAACGATGGCTCTGCTGTTAATGTCCACATTTGAGTGCTGTTCCAACCTTGTCACTCAGGACAACTGACTTTCACCCTTGGATGCTCTGCTTACATATCAATAAAATGGAGGTAATAACAGAGTGTAGTGTGCGCATGGTTACAACTAAATGGGACACTGGGGAGCCTGGATGGATCAACTGGTTGAGCTTCTGACTCTTGATTTCAGCTCAGGTCACGATCTCACACGGTTTGTGGGTTCGATCCCCATGTTGGGATCTGTTCTGACAGAGTAGAGCCTGCATGGGATTCTCTGTCTCTCTTTTTCTCTACTTGTCTCTCTCTCTCTCCCAAAAATACATAAATAAACATATAAATAAAGCAAATAAATGTAATACTGTATATAAAGATTTTGGAACAGTGCATTCAAAACAGAAGTGCCCAAATTACTGGCAACTATTTTTATTACTAAAATTATCTTTCCCTCTAGCTCCTTTTTATACCTTTAAGCCTTATAAAGCTAAACTTTTAAATGCCTTCAAATTTGTCTGTATACCAGAGCCATCGTAAAGAGCTAAAAAAATATATAGTAAAACAAAAACCAAACCAAAACAGATCCCTGATATCTACCTGCATTCTTCATGAAGCCAAATATTGAAGAGAGGTTCCTTGTTATATGGATTGATATCATACTTTACTTATGAATCTTATACAAGATTCTAAAGTCAAGTTTACACGTTAAATATGTTAATTTGCCAAGTTATTCGCTTATTTCTACTTCCAGACAAATACTTCAGGTCCATTTTTTTCATTGTCATGTGTCTGGCCAGTAGTTTTTCTTTCACAGATATGTTTGTTCCTCTCCCTTTGCTTTACAAAAATCTCACAGAAATTATAGTTTCAAAACCATTTAAACGTATGTGTTACGCACAGCACTTAAACCAACACATGTACCTTCTTTTAGTCAGTCGATTTTTTCCCTCCAAGCCATATGAATATGCACGTTTCCCCATGCTCTCAGTTGAAGCTTACCATCTTCTGCTTCAGATTCTCTGTGAAGTGTGAAGGCTCTCTACTCAGAAGTCTTAACATTATTTCCCATTATTCTTAGATACAAATTTTGGTTTTTTGGCAAAGCAAATCTTTGCTTCCTCTATGCAAGGATTATTTTAGTCATTCTCCAAAACTATAAATACCTTTTTACTCTTTCTAATTAGTTAAACGTATTACCTCTTTAAAAAAAATTTTTTTTAATGTTTATTCATTTCTGAGAGACAGAGAGAGTGTGAATGGGGAGGGGCAGAGAGAGAGAGGGGAAGACCCAGCAGCTGAAGCAGGCTCCAGGCTCTGAGCTGTCAGCCCAGAGCCTGACATGGGGCTTGAATACACGAACCGTGAAATCATGACCTGAGCTGAAGTTGGATGCTTAACCAACTGAGCCACCCAGGTGCCCCTGTATTACCTTTTTAAAATAGGATGGCATACTGCATAGTTTTCTTATTCAGATATGTGGCCTGAAGTATGGTAGAAATGATTTAGAATACTCTGTTCGAGCATGATGAAGAACTTGACTGATTTAATACTGTTGGTGGTGTTGCTGTTAAAGGTTGAGGTATCATGTTCTGTTGGGTAATATTCTGTGTTAATTGTTCACCTGTAATTGTTTAACAGACATTCACTGAAGTGGAAATAACAGTAGTTTGACAAAACTAACCAAGTAAACAGTGATGATAGAATTACTTAAGTGGGATGCAAAGAGAAGTTTCTGAGAGAAGAAACCACATATGAAAAGGCATGACAGAGCATAATATGTTAGAAATAGTACATTTTTTTTTTCTGAAATATGGGACATTGATATCTTTCAGAAGAGTGTGTAAAGAGAATACAAGAGGTTAGAGAGGCCCAAAGTACTGTTTTTGTGCTTGAATAATTAATCCTAATCTAAGAATTCGAGTGCAATATGAGGCACTGGGTGCAGAGATTCTTCTAGAATAACCCTGTAGGTAAATCACTTGCTGCAAGTGAGACAAGAAATGGTGCAGTGGGCCCTGTAACTCTTAATGTACCATTAAGCAGAACGATGGCCATGTTGGAGATTTAGCTAACAGCAAAGACCAAGGATTTGTAATAGCATGCATCAATATCATAATTGAATTTGGTAGGATGACTAGTGGCCCTCAAAAGTATCCAGGTCCTAATCACTGCAACCTTGTAGCAAAAGGAATTTTGTAGATGTGACAAAGTTAAGGATCCTGAGAGGGTGAGATTATTTTGGATTACCTGGTTAGGCTGTAAATGTAATCAAAAGTATCTTTATAAGAGGGAAGCAGCGGGAGTTCTGACTACAGAGACAGTAGGCAGTGTAGGAACTGAAGCAAGATATTATGTTGCTGACTTTGAAGATGGAGAGAGAGGGGCTGTGAGCCAAAGAATACAAGGAATGTAGCTTTAACAACTGGAAAAGGCAGGGATGTGGATCTCCCCATAGAAACTCTGGAAGGAACATGGCCATGCCAACACCTTGCTTTTGGTCCAGGGAAACTGATTTTGGGTGAGCCTACAAAGTGTGATTGTTTTAAAAATTTTTTTTTTTTTTTTTTACATTTTATTTATTTTTGAGAAACAGAGTGAGACAAAGCATGAGCGGGGGAGGGGCAGAGAGAGAAGGAGACAGAATCTGAAGCAGGCTCCAGGCTCTGAGCAAGCAGTCAGCACAGAGCCTGATGTGGGGCTTGAACCCACAAACTGTGAGATCATGACCTGAGCCGAAGTCGGACGCTCAACTGACTAAGCCACCCAGGCACCCCCAAAGTGTGATTGTTTTTAAGAGAAGTGTGTTATTTTAAGCCATGAAGTTTGTGTTGATGTGTTATAGCAGGCAGAAGAAACAAATACACTGTATTTTTTTTCTTTCAAGAAAGAAAGAAAAATAAATGGGATTCACTGAATTCTGATGAAATGAGGTCACCCAATAGAGTGGATCAACAGGAAGCCTAGGTTATTAGTGAGAGAACTAAACTGATGACAAAATAAAGTGGCTTATTCAGAACAAGTTGAGAACAGTAGCTGGAGCTATGAAGAGGAGATTCAGAGAAAAAGGAGAGACCAAGGCAATGGAAGATTTAGTGGGTTGAAAAAAGAAGTTAAACCAGTTGAAAGAACTGGAGGAATACAGTTGTGTGGTAATCAAGAATTTGAGAACTCACAATGTGGAGCCCAGTGTGGGGTAATGGAACAGTGTTGGGCCCTCAGATTGAGTCAAGTCAAGGTGCTGAGAGTCGAGTATGCTATTTTTGATTTTCTTATCCTTTTTCCTCTCAACTCACCCTCAGGTAACCTCAAATTAGCAAAAAAAAAAAAAAAAAAAAAAAAATTGCTCAACTACTAAAAAGTGGAATGTGGTTCCTGTGTGGCTCAGTTGGTTACTCGTCCAACTCTTGATTTCGGCTCAGGTCAAGATCTCCCGGTTGTGACACTAAGCCCTGAGTTGGGCTCTGCACTGATAGCATGGAGCCTCCTTGGGATTCTCTCTCTCCCTCTCTCTCTGCCCCTCCCCCTGCTCATGCTCTCTCTCTCTCTTTCAGAATAATAAACATTATTATAAATAATAATAAATAAACATTTAAAAAGTAGAAGTTGTACATTTGATTACTCTATTTACTTAATTATTAAATATTATTTAAAAGTATTTGGGATATTATCTATACTTTAACAATGATAGAAAAAGAAAGACTAATAAAAAAAAGAAATTGGGGACGGAGAGTTCCTAAATAAACTGACTGTTTAGAAGTTTTAGTAGTTTTGTGTTATTTCATTTTGTATGTGTACAGTTTGCTGTTAATTAATTGAATTCACTGTATTAGCTTATGTTTTCTTAAAGCTTGAATGTTCTCTCTCTCTCTCTTTCTCTCTCTCTCTCTCTCTCTTCCCTTAAGGCAATAAAGCCAGGGAACATTGGCATCAATTTTATCTTCTTAAAAGTACCAACATATTAAAAGAGGATTGAGAGGAGACTAAGAAGATTTATAAGAGGAGCAAGATTTCTAAAAGTGTAGCAAGAAGCAAACAGTACTAAAATAAGCCCTTTACTAAAAAGAGCCTTCTTATTCTTTCTGGCCTTTTGAGTCTGATTTTTCGTGACTCATCCTAGTGATTACAGCAAGAGTAAATCATTGTACCCTCATATGAACAATTGGATTGTTCTGGGTCAAGAAGTATTCAAATATAATATAGAAACTTCTATGCCCTTCTGTCATAGAGATAGATGTCCTATATCGTGAAATGGTGATTATTTCACATGCTATGAATTTCAAAGTTCTTAGGTAGGCGTTTTCTGGTCATATATGAATCTACTATACTCCAGTTCTCCCTGGAAGATGGCATGCTGTCTACAGAGATTTTTGGATTATTTATAAAATTGTCAATAAGGTATAATAGTAAGATTTAGTAATATTACCCCTGGAAAATTATATAAAATTTCCTCTTTTTTTTTTTTTTTCACAAATGAGGCTTATGTTTTATTTTGTAACAGACAGAAATAAACTAATTAAGCCCATTCTTGGATTATCTTTTTATACCTAACTGAAGAAGGAATTAATAATCATTGAAAGTTAGCACTTTTTACAGGAATGTATTTTATAAATAATTCGGTGATTGCTTACCAAAAAAAGACGGTGAAGCAAAGAAAATGTACATTTTTAATGAACATAGCTTTAATCTTTTTACAAAAGTAAATACATTCTGTTCAAGTTTTCTAAAAATACTAGAAATATATACAACATTGAAAGTGTTAGTCAATACTTCTGTAGGTTATAACCAATATTAATTATTTTATAACTTTCTGTCTACCTATCTTATCTATTCAGTTATCTCTAACATCAACTTGTCTTACAGTGAATTCTGTCTTGAAACCTGGCTTTTTCATTTACTAGTACATAAGAGAAATGTTTACAGATGTATAGATGCTTCATGACTCTTTAATTTTCCATATTATACATAACCATAATTTTTATAATTTCTGCTGATGAACATTAAGATTCAAAAAGACTTTTTAAAAAAAATTTTTTTTAATGTTTATTTATTTTTGAGACAGAGACAGAGTGTGAACAGGGGAGGGGCAGAGAGAGAGGGAGACACAGAATCTGAAACAGGCTCCAGGCTCTGAGCTGTCAGCACAGAGCCTGATGCGGGGCTCGAACCCACGAACTGTGAGATCATGACCTGAGCTGAAGTTGGACGCTTAACCAACTGAGACACCCAGGTGCCCCCAAAAAGACTTTTACTAACATAGACCATGTTTCTATTTTTTTTTTTCTCTTGTTCAAGTTCAATCCCTAGAACTTAAATTTGCTTGGAAAAAGAAAGCAATGTCTTCACTCTATACTCTTGTTTCACTGTACTTTTCTGTGTGTGGAAATCATAGTTATTTTCCACTGAATTTTTTCTGCTTTTGAAAGGGAGTGATAAAGAATATTTGACATCACTAGCGTATAGAGAGAAACATCTTGCATTCCAAACTCTAATTGACTTTACTATTAAATCAAATAAGATTTAAAAAAATTTAGAGTATGTGTATGATCTAATTTCAAAGTTTTATTTTTCTTAGCACACTTACAATATAATTTTGAAGCTTTTTATTTTGGGAGCCACTTAAATGTTGAATTACGTTGGTGAAACAACTTCCTGGGCCCAAGATTCTTGCCCAGGGTGGCATGTCGGCAAACCTAAATTCAGATAGTTCTCATAAACACCGTGCATTCAGACAACGAGTCCTCAAATGCCAAACCAAGTCAGGGCTTTCTCATGACAAAGTTGATTATACGACCCCAGCCAATCACATATTTTCCATTTGTTTCTCTTCCTTGTTTTTTATTCTTTATTCTATAGAAGTTTTTTTGCCTTCTGCCCCATTCTGCAGCTGTCCCAGAGGAGACTGTATACTTCATAAAGTGTTAAAGTTTGTTTGTATCACCTAAATTGTGCTTTTTGTTGTTTTTTTTTTTTTTAAAGAATATTCATTTGTATCAATGTGACCACAGACCTGTTGGTTGGACATAACTGAAGTCATAGACAGCTTTAGTGTAATTCAAATTCTCATTTACTCTAACGTGCTGCTTGCTTTCAAAATACAGGGACACATAGATTTTGGAGCTTCATTTGACTTAATAAGGGTCCCTTGATCCCTATATTCTATGTATTTTATGATCTCTTTGAACAGTATAATATGCATGGCTAAACAATATGTGTGTGTGTGTGTTTGTGTGTGTGTGTGTGTGTGTACACACACACAAGTGGATATAAGTGTATTAAAGTTACACGTTTATAGGATATAATTTAAAAAGGTTCAGAGGGAGTTTTTTTAATTAAGTAGAATTATGGAATATACATATAATAATTATATACTCAATTATAAGTCTTGATATAACTCAAAAGGGAAGAAACTACAATAATTTTATTTTCCTATAAGAAGTAGGTAGGTGGGCACCAAGGTGACTCAGCCAGTTAAGCGACTGATTCTTGATTTCAGCTCAGGTCATGATCTGCCATTTTATGAGTTCTAGCCCCTAGACAGGCTCCACTCTAATAGCAGGGAGACTACTTGATATTCTTTCTCTCCGGCTCTCTCTGCCCTTCCCCTCCTCAAAATAAATAAATAAACTTTACTTAAAACAAAAAAGAACACTGTTCATAAATTCTTCTTTGCTTACAGTTATATTTACAACTTTGATTAAACTTCATGTCCTTGTTTAAAGGAAAGAAAAGGAGAATCCTTTTGGTGCCTTTCTAAATCACTTAATCCCTGTTTGGTTTTTTGTGGTTGTCTTTCCCTGTTTTCTGACCATGTTTCATTGTACTAAATCTGTCACATAGATTCCAAAGGTGGAGGCTGCCTGTTGACATTTTGTCAATGTATCATCCACCTTGAGCTATTGTTTTATTAATGTTTTCTACCTCATTTCTTTGTTTATTACTGATAGATGAGATACAAATAAAAATGTCAGATGGATGTCTTTGGGATAATGAGAAGGGAGAAATCTCAGTAGAAATAACCAAAATAAAAAATTCTAACATATCGTGTATAATATAAATTTGACATCTTTGTGAAAATCCTGATTTTTCTATTACAGCTATTACCTAGGCTTTAGACTTGGTTTACATCTCAATAAAAAATACCAATCACTTTGGGCTTAAGAACTGGAGAATCAAGACCCAAAGGAATTTGAGGGAATAGCCATTTCTTTCTTTTAGAGATCTGGCCAATGTCTCAGGTTAAATCTACCTGTTGAGACAGGTAAGAGGCTTTGTGGATAAGGAGAGACATTGTGAAGTGGAGTACTGGAGGAATCCTAAGTTGCAAAGGAAAAATGGAACCTCCCTGCATGCCTCTACTTAGCAAAATTATGACTTTATACTTTCTTATTTTTTAATTACGACTTTAGTTTGTTGACCATATATTTTCCTATGCAGACATTTATTTTCAATAAATTCTCCACAGTACCATCCCTAAACAAGGAGAGAGTGCCTGAAATTTTGCTTATACCTTGGTGTCCAAATTCTGCCCGATCCTCCTCTTATGATCCCCTGTCACACCTCTGCCTGTCAGCATCCCACAGCCACCTCTTGTGCTGTTTGCATTTGGGAATAGTCATTAGAGGAGAAGCTGACAGTTTTAGATGGTGTGGATGTTATGATTAAAGTGTAATGGAAGTAAGAAAGGATAAGAGAAATAAATACAAATGTGGTGACATACATAATTATAGGTGATTGGAAAAATTAAATGTTAATAAAAGTTATTATATAGACATTTTTTAAATATACAAAATATGTAATAATTAATATCTATTGAGAATGTGTCATGACTTGGTTTGATCTTAAGTGCTTTATATGTGTTTACTTATTTAATCTTAACAACAACCTTATGAAATAGACACTATAATATATCCAATACTTCTACAGGTAAGAAAAACTTATGTAAAGATTGTAAGTAATACTAACTGGAATTTAAATAAAAGCTTGACACAAACAAACAAAAACATTGAAACCCTTAGGTTTTGCTCATATTAGATTGACTCATTATGTTATATGTATCTTTTATTCTTCTTTTGTGCTTTTTAAATTTCTAAATCTTGATAAGGGTTTTGGAGACTTAGATCTGTTTTCTCATATATTCAATTATATATATATATGTATATGTATATAATCATGGAAAATATCATTAATGGTTTAGTTAACCATTATTCCTGAAATAATTCATAACTCAAATATCTTTTAAGATCCAGTTCATTAAGAAATTGTACAGAAGTATTTAGATAGCATTTTTTAAACACTTTCAAGTCAAGACCAATATTTAAAATAAAAAATAAAAAATATGGCATAATACCTATATTTTTTTATGATAAAAAACATGAAACATGAAAAAAATGTGGTTATAAATCTAAAGTCAAACTGCCTGAACTAGAAAGGCAGCTCTGTTTTGTGTCAGTTTCTTAAATGTGGACATTACTTAAACCTCCCATGCTTAATTTTCTCAGCCATAGAATGGGGGTACAATAATGCATAACAACCAAGGATGTTATGAAGGTTACTGAGTTAATATAAATGTACAACTTTGAACACTGGCACCCAGTAAGCACAATCTAAATGTTTGCTATTATGATATCTGTTGTCAAACATTACACTTGTGGAGCAGAAATAAAAAAGCACGTGCAGTCTAAATGCAGAGATCATAGCATTACTATACCTAAATCTCCCACCTTCATAACAAAAATCTTTCCTTCTCTCTCCCTCACTTTCTCTATCCTTCTCTTTATCTTCCTACCCCTCTCTCTCTTACACACACACACACACACACACACAGATATACACAAATATATACATAGACATATATATAGACACATATATATATACAAATATATACAAATATACATACACACAAATATATATACACATACTTATATATATAAATATGTAATCTATAGTTAAATAAATATATGTATATAGACACACATAAATATATATGTACACAAGTGTGTGAGTGTAAGAATAGGACCCAAAGGGTCAAGTTTGAACATGTTGATCATGCAGGACTAGCAGAATAACAAAATGAGGTAGCAAGTATACACTGGAGATTTGAAATGGAAGTGCAGCTATGTGAATACCCAAGACGTTGAAGTCATGGGCTTTTAGATTCTAGGTGGAGGTCTGAAACTGACATGCATGTGAGAAACTCATGATATTCCCCAAGCACAATGAGCTTCTCCTTTGACTTTCCCATCTTTATAAATAATAAATGCTGACAAGTACTTGAGTTGCTCATGTAACAAACCTGGAAATCATTCTTGATTCCACCTACTCCTTCAGTCTCACATCTAGTTCAGGTCCATCTGCAAAATATATCTCATTCCAAATACTTTGTTTCTTGTCTGCTGAGGTATGGCCATCGGTTTCTGATTTGTCATCTTGATTTCACTCCAGCCTTTGTCAATCCATACACAGTGTAGACAGAATGATCTTCTTAGGAAGTATTTTTATCTTATCACTCGTTAGTGGTTTTTTGTTTTTATTTATTTATTTTTTATTTATTTATTTTTTTAATTACAGACTTCTAATCCAGTAGAGATTATTTTTTCACTTAAACAAGTGCCTTATATGACATGGCCCTGGCTTCCCTTCCAGCTATCCCCCTCATTTTAATTTTTTATTTTAATTAAAAAATTTAAAGTTTATTTATTTGTTCTGAGAGAGACAGTGACAGCACGAGTCAGGAAGGGGCAGAGAAAGAGAAGGAGAAACAGAGTTCCAAGCAGGCTCCACGCTGCCAGCACAGAGCCTGATGTGGGGCTTGAACCCATGAAACCGTGAGTTCATGACCTGAGCCAAAACCATGTCGGATGCTCAACACCCTTAGCCACCCAGGAGCCCCCTTATTATTTTTTTAAAGTTTTTTTTAAATTTATTTTGAGAGAAACAAAGATGGTGTGAGTGGGGGAGGAGCAGAGAGAGGGAGAAAGAGGATCCCAAGCAGGCTCCACACTGTCAACACAAAGCTCAGTTTGAGGCTCAAACCCATGAACCATGAGATCATGACCTGAGCTGAAACCATGAGTCAGACACTTAACTGACTGAGCCACCCAGGCGCCGATTTTAACAAACACTTTTATCTCAGGGTCTTGCTGCCTGCTGTTTCTACCATGTGACATGTCTCATTCTGCCCACCCTCGATTCTTATTTATCTTATGTAATTTTCTCATCCTTAAGTCTCAGTTTAAGCATCAAATCCTCAAAGATGCCTACATTCTTTAAAATAGGTGTTTTATTTTATTATCTCCCACTTCCGTTGACTTTAGCTCATAACACTCAGACATTGTGTAAATAAGTTAATTGTGTGATGGTTTGTCAAAACCAGGTCTCCCACTACAGGCACTCACTTCTAAGAGTGAAAGCACTCATCCATCCCTATGAGACGTCCCTGTGGAAGTCTTGGCCCTAGAGTAGATAGTCATCAAAAATTTATTGAATTAATAACGGTGGTCATTGTGAAGATAGGGCTGGTGGAATTGATAGATGTCATTAAGTGCATAGATGGTTCTGGTATATTTCACATATTTGGGTGATCTTTCTGTGATCGTGAATTATTTCAGGTATTGGGGAAGTGCTGCAGTAGGTTAATCAGTTTGATGGTCTGAAATTAAGGGTTTGAAAATAAGATGCCAAAGAATGAGTGAGGCAGTAAGAAACCTAAAAATATGGGAGGCTGGGTTCAGATATTAATGATTTCAAAATTGGGAAGGTTTCTGTTGTTGATACATTTTGCCGTGTATCCAGAGGAATATATGTATAAAAAGGAGCAAAATTCCCCACCCATGATAGCCCTCATACACGCCCAGTGTCAACCATGACACAAGCCCAAGTTTAGTTTCACTATTTTAATCAGGGCTTCAATTTCTCTCATTAAAGAAGAAGGAGATCAGCTTTGCATTTATGTCACTGAAGGGAAGGGAACTTTTAGTTACACAGAAGAGCTTGAAACTCCCCTTTATGTTAACAATTATTGCATCAACACTTTCTTGCAAAGAGATGTGTTTCCTGCCCACTCAGACACTAATTTTATAATTGAAATTTATATTATTGATATTAAGAAAACTGAACCATGTGAAATTAAGACCTAATGCAATATTAAAAAATAATAAAAAAATAAAAAGGAGCAAATTTTATGTCCTTGATGAATGAGTAGGGGCTAATTGGAAATTTAACGTATGACAGAAAAGTAGAAGAGTGTACTAGACAGATGGCATGACTCTCAAAGAAAGGTATTTCGCAAAGCATGAGATAGAGTATTCTGAAGTTAGGGAGATAAAAACTTATCAACCCCACTTCTACAGTTCAGGAAGCATATGACAGAAATAATAATAACAGTAACAATAATAATAAAACAGCAATCCTCATTTTATGCTTAACATTGTGCCAAGAGATTAACACATCTCTTAAAGTCACCAACACTAATGAATGAAGTGTTATCATTATTAGTATTTACAGATTGGGAACCAGGGGCCTCAGATAATGTCAGGTGGTAAGATCAGACAGCAAATAAATGGCAACCTTGAGAATCAAGTGAAGGAAGTGTCTGCAACTTTACATCCTTAATTGTTATGCTACTATTGTCAGTCACTATGCCAAGCGTTCCATTTAATTAATAGCATTTGCAATAAAAATATATAAAAATGTAAAGTCTATTTATACAGATTTATAACTAATACTATAGAGATGTAACATTGGTCTTGAATGTCCGTCATTGTTTCTCAGTATAAGGCTTGAATGTAGTCCTACAGTAAGTGCTTCTAGGCTTGCTCAATGTCCATGTTGGCAGGATGGCTTCTTAGAGAGTAGAAGAACAATTTTATAGACTGATTTTTTTAATCAATCTTGAAAACATATTAATGACATAAATTTAATTAATTTCATATGCTCACTAAATGAGAACACTAAACTCAGGCACATTTTAGGTTTGAAAAATTCAGTAAGAATAGAATGTTTTTTCTTCCAATTTTGCCATCTCTGTTTTTTAAACCCAAATAAAACCAAATATTTAAATAAATTTGGATTCTCTCTGTTTTTGCCCTTGCATTTCTGTTCTCACCTTTTGATTTAAGACTCAAAAAAGAGCCACAAGGAGGTTGCAACAGAAATTGTCCTCTTGATATTCCTGGTTTGGAACAGAAGTTAAACTATATTAAATCTTATGAGAAAGTCTGCTTTTTGACATTTACAGCTCATTTTTAACAATTCAGAAGGTTTGAATAGGCTTCAGGTAAGCATCCAAGCTTATC
This sequence comes from Panthera leo, assembly GCF_018350215.1. Lineage (NCBI taxonomy): Eukaryota > Metazoa > Chordata > Mammalia > Carnivora > Felidae > Panthera > Panthera leo. The sequence goes on from NC_056682.1 coordinate 175,356,038, forward strand.
CAGGGTGAACTTGAATTCTGAAACTTCTAAAGTTTCATCACTAGTAATCCTACTTTACTTTTGAAGATCCCAATTGTAGCATCCCAGTGGAAATCCTGGTTTGCCATTGTCAAGGATGAATAAAGTCATGTATTAGCCACTTCATTAATGAAATAGGGGCAGACCAACAGGAAAGTTCATTAAGAATTCACTGATGGAAAGAAGTATGAACATGTCTTAACAACGACTACATAATGTAAGATTGTGCAATTCAGCTAATGCATTTCGAAACTATACCTTAAATAAAGTAATAGTGATCCTGATTAGTTAAACTTGTCAACAGAATTGATATTTTTATGTCTACAGACTAATGCAATCAATAGGACTTTCTTTTTTTTATTTTTTTTTAACGTTTATTTATTTTTGAGACAGAGAGAGACAGAGCATGAATGGGGGAGGGATACACAGAATCCGAAACAGGCTCCAGGCTCTGAGCTGTCAGCACAGAGCCCGACGCGGGGCTCGAAGTCAGGGACCGCGAGATCATGACCTGAGCCAAAGTGTGAGGCTCAACCGAATGAACCACCCAGGCGCCCCTCAATAAGACTTTCTAAGAGTAGATGCTATATGTAGAATAAATAAAATAATATGCATAATAAAGAATTACTTAATTTTTACATACACATAAGTTCAATGAATGTTAAATTGAGACATCCAACAGAGTGTCTCTCTAATGTAAAACACATATGTAACATACAATACTCTGTGGACAACACTGTTTCAGAGAAAGTTTAAGAGATATTTATGTTAGGAATAGTTAAATACCCATATAAGAATTGAAGTTTATATTCACCTTTCTAAGAGTGTTCACAGCTGCACTTCTAAAATCCTTACAACAAAGAAAAGTCAACTGATAAAGCTGTCTCAAATTTAAGTTCTTAGACTTTGGTACAGCTGAATGGAAAATATTTCTTTATCTTTGATTTTTCTGTCTTTATGTAAGAGTAAGGGATAGAAAAAGGTAAATCATCTACAAAGGTTTATTATGTCTTTTATAATTACGTTTATTCCCATATACTAATTAGTTTTCTAACTGGCTTAGGCTAATCTCAGGAGCTCAGAAACAACTTTCTATACCACACTTTTAAGCTCAATGTACTGTATGCACTTTTAAAAATAGATTTATAGGAATTCTAAAGCAAAGAAGAATTCAGTGTGTGCATGTTCTTGTCTCTTTATTTTTCCTTTGAAGGAAAATCTTAGAATCCTGCTATTCTTTTCTTTCTAGTGGAGCAGACTAACATCTGTGCAATTATACAAACCTGCAAATTGCTTTTTTCCCTTGTGAGTTAATTGCTTCAAAATTATAATGAAAAAAGAATCCAAAACCTAAATGCAAAGTAATGTTAGGCAAAATTGAATGGTAAACATTCTGATTAACATAGAAAATTTAATGAGACTGTTTTGATAGGAAATCTTGAAAATAATGCAGGGTATCGAACTGTTGGCAAATATTTAATTTAATTAATGAATTTTTGTAATTGATAGTTGTATTTCACGTTAAATAGGTATTTAATCCCATTCATTTTCTTTCTGCTTTATAAATCAGACTACCCTTAGTAATCTGAGGGAAAATAAAACTGAGTTGAATTATGCTCCTTTTTTCACAGGCTAAGAAGAAAGAATGAAAACACAAGTAACTATTATTTTGATTATTTAAAATAGAAGAAAAACCAGCTAAAAGTGTTGTCTTGAGGACAAGTTCATGTGTGGTATTTTTATGGTCTGACCTCTGGGTATCAGTCAGATGCTATCATGTGTCGTTTATGTCTCCCATTTCAAATTTTCAAAAATGAGCCATTTGTACTCCTTATACAGCAGTACCTTTCTAGATGTTTCCTCCAGCCATTATTCCTAGGTAATTCCTACTCACCTATCAAGTCTTTATCCAGATATTATTTCCTTCCAAATGATATTTCTCAAAACTTTAAATCCACTCTGTAAATATATTCTATGCAGCTGACTTTTCCTTCAAGTTTAGAGATTTCCTGTCTTCAGGGTATGGAGCACGGTGGTCTTTCTGAAATATAAATATATTTCCCTGATGATGAGTGAGGTTGAGCATCGTTTCATGTGTTTGTTGGCCATTTGGACATCATAAGAGACTCTTAAATACAGAGAACAAACTGCGGGTTGTGGGGGTTGGTGGGTGGGGAAAATGAATGATAGGCATGAGGAGGGCACTTGTTGGGATGACTACTAGGTGTTGTATGTAAGCCAATTAGACAAAAAATTATATTAAAAAAATAAAATAAAATACAAATATAATCATATTTTTACTTATAATTTTAAAAAGTAGGAACAAACTGGAAACCACTTGAATATTCATAAAGGAATGGTTGAATTAATTATGCTATATACCTGGTTTGGATTTAATGTCACTATTTAACAAAGTGATTTAGATATTGCTTAGATATTGACTATTTATCTGGAGAGATAGTTATAATATTTCATTAAATGATGAGTGTCAAGTATGAGTAATTAGTGTAATATTAATATTTTAAAATCAACATGTCTGTATTTATGAACATAAATAAAAGTTAAAATCATATCGACCAGATAATTAATATGGTTATCTTAGAGGATGTGGTGTGAATAATGGTGTGAAATAAGAGTATTTTGTCTTGCATATGTTGAAGACAAGGGACCCTCAAAAGCTAAGGGAAAAGTTAATTACATAAAAATTATTCAAAAGCCACAACCCATGATCCAAGATTTTCAAGACCATTTCTAGAATAAAACCAAATAAAACCCCATATTATAGTCATGTGGCATAAAACTGGAGATTAAAAGATAAAAATCTTAAAAGCAACCAGAGAAAAAGACTCTCACATAGGTTATATAAGAATACAAGGATAGTGGCTGAATTCCTACAAGAAAACATGAATAACAGAAACAGTAATATGGCAACTTTAATGTGTTGAAAGGGGAGAAAATCCTGCCATAGAAAAAATTCTATATCCCGCAAACATATCCTTTGGAAAGGAAGGCAAAATAAAAGCATTTTTATTCTAAAGAAACAGTGAGATAATTCCTTGCCAGGAAATCTGCCCACAAAAAATGTAAAATGAAGTGATTTAGGCTAAAAGAAAATGACCAGATGGAATCTCAGATCCATAAGAAGAAATAAAGGACACCAAAATGGTAAATATACAGAGATGTCAATGATGTAGATTTTCTCTATTTAAAAATATAGTGCTGCTTTTAGAAACAATTATAATATTGCATTATGCGGTTTGCAATGTTTGTTGATATAATATATATAACAGTTAAATGACTATGAAAAGAGCATGATAAAACAGCTTTTGCAAATTTCTTACATTCTACATGAAATAATACAGTATTAACATTAATGGTTGTGGTAAATTAAAGATGAATATTATGATTCTTCAGGGCAAAATCTAAAAGAAATTGCCTAAATATAAAGCTAAGAAACTAATAGAAATATGAAAATGGAATACCAAAATTATGTTGAACTTAGAACATAAGTTATTAGGCATCTTCTTAATAAAAAATAAGTAACTAATTTACAATGCTTCTCGTTGGAATCCCATTAATAACGTTGTATGTCATTCATTGTGATGATGTTTCAATAATAATGACTAAATAGCCAGGAAAAATTATGGAGAAATTTAAAGTGCAACAATACCCTTTATAAAAACACTTCATTTTTTCTAAAACTAAATACTCTCTTTTAATATAAAATTATATGATTACTAAAATTATATAAAAATAAAATGAAAATTAGAAATTAATATTCCCCAAAATTCCCCTAGGGAAGATTTCTTTTGCATACACAATGCATGTGGTAGGAGATTCAGAGGAAAGACTGAGATAACAAAATTAAAAAATAATGTGTGTTTAAGAAGTGAGGAAATATTGTGGAATTAGAAAAGGAAAACTGAGGTTGCCATTCAGGAAAATTCTGAAAGACATTGCCACTTAGCTCTTCAAAACTCAGCCATTAGGGAAGAATGGTTTCTATTGGATTTTAAGAGATAGTGTACTTGCCAATAAAGCCAGAGGAGAAGGCACCCATGGCCTGATTCTAGGAACAGGTGAAATAACCAATATAGTTTTACTTATACCATATCTGCAGAGCACGGTATAGTGACTTTAGATTTGTCAGAATGGAAACCAAACACAAAGGAGTTATTCAAATGACATGTGAAGTAAACTGAAATAATCTGATTTTGCCGTACTTGAAAATGTTTTTTCTTCAGTTATAAATATCAAAGGTTTTAAAAAATAAACCAGGACAAGTTCAAGTCTCTTGACTATGTCTTATCTCCTTCCATTCAATTTTTATAGTGTTTTCTGTAATTACAGTAGTTCACTGCCATTATTATTAAATATATAAGATTTAAACTTAAATATTCAACCCCCAATGATTATATTTTTTTTCTCTTTTTACTTTAGCATAATAAAAAATAAAACCTGCTCTTTCAGTTTAAAATTATATAGAGGAATATATACAAAAATACATTTATTACTTTAAGAATCCAAGTAGCAAAAGAAAAGGAATAAAATACAATAATAACAAAAAGACTAGCAGGTGGTTCTATATTTTTATCAGACATTTGATATCTTTAGGTTTCAGTTTTTTATTTTGAAAGATAGAAAAGAAGTTTGAAAGGGGGGGAGCTTTTATAAAAGATTGGAGTTAATGAATCCATGTGACTTGAATCTCCCCATTCTGTATCCAGAGCAGTCACTGTTAATTGATAATACATTTTTCACTGGTAGATCATAATAGTGACTCAAAATTTTCATGTAATCTTCTGGGCTATCATGATCAATTATTTAGAGTTTCCAATAAAGATGAAACTTACCTCTTATTTATTGATAAGATGAATTATATAGTCTCTTTGTGGTCTCTTCCAAATACATTATACTTATTTTATAAAATTTATCATCATTGTATAAAAGTGATCTCTTGAGATGTACTTAATTGCTCAGTGTCACCCAGGTAGTAAGTACCAGGACATGAATTCAATATAAATTAATCCAAATTAAAAGTCTGTACTCTGACTTACGCTACCTGTGATGGTCAATTTTATGTGTCAACTTTACTGGGATATAGGGGGCCCCAGATAGCTGGTAAAGCATTATTTCTAGGTATGTCTGTGATGGCGTTTCTGGAAGAGATTCACATTTGAATTAGTAGACTGAGTAAAGAAGGTGGCCCTCACCATTGTGGGTGGGCATGATATAAGCCATTGAGGGCTTGAATAGAACAAAAAGGCAGTAGAAGGGCAAATTTGTGCTCTGAATGGAGACCTTCTCCTTCCTTTAGACATTGGCACCCTTGGCTCAAAGCCTTTGGACTTAGACTGAATTATACCACTGGCTTTCTTGGTTCTTCAGCTCACAGATGGCAGATAGAATGACTTCTGTCTCCATAATCATGTGAGCCAATTCTTGTTATGTTTATTTATTTATAAATAGGAGTTATATGTATATCTCCTATTGGTTTTGTTTCCTAGGAGAATCTTAATATATTATCCATTTTAACTTCTTTAATTATTAAAAAGTTTAAAGTGACCCAAGGTAAAATTACAGTCATAATACTGTACTTTTTCTTAGCATCTGAAATTATGGCAATTTTTATAGTAATCTTTGAGTATATACTCTCTGTGAAAAGAACACCCTAAAATAGAGGTATATTTCTTTCTTTTTAGGGATTGTTTCTTTTTAAAATTCAAGGCTGTTGCCATCTGTTCACAACATTCTAATATTTTTTCATCTTTTGCAGTTGACCTTGCTATATGTCACTTGAGGGTTTGGAGAAACACACCTAATCCTCCTTTTTATTTTCTGCAAGTGTTTATAGGTAATAGCACTAATAGCTTTCATGCTTCATTAAGTATTATATTTAATTTTCTCTACAAATTCACATGATCTGAGCCATTAGCTGTCTTCTGAGCCTTTTATAGTTGGGAGTTCAAACCATCAATAATAAACTATTATGACTGATTTTCACAAAGCTGTCATCACAATTCAGAATTCAAAATCAGAGGAAATGATTAATTTTAATGGCTTAATAATTAACTTTAGTAACAAATAGCATTTTTTGTTGGTTTCCCTGCTATGAGTCTTTTTCTCTTGAAGTTTTTCTATACCCTACACAGGTATTGATACTTCATAATCAGTACTCATTACTGAAACAATCGGCTTAGAATGACATGGAGTATTAGTGCTAATTTTCTATTCCAATCTTCCATCTAAAGCAGTTATCTACTTTAAAGCTTCCAGCCAGTTTTTCTGGCTCCTGAATGCATGTTTTGTTTAGCTGGAATATCGAAAAACAGTTTACTTCTTGTAGAGTTATAATTAGTAGATAGTTTTGTTTTTTTTGTTAACTTGAGTCCCTATTGGCTTTTGGAAACTGGCCTTGGTGTTTCCATTTTTATGAATCCCTCCTCTACTCAGCAGTTCTCTAAAACTTACTTAGAAATTTTTTTCACCCTCCATAAGTTTCATATTTAAAGAGCTTCGAATTTACCTGGAATTTTTGTATAATTTGTGATTCACAAATTCTTAGCATTTTTATATAAATCATAGTTTGTCTCAGTTAGCTTTGTATTAAAGAAAGAAAAAAAAATGGTTCACAATGGCATCCAGGTCATTCTTTTTCTTACTTGCTGTACAAAACATGTTAAGAAAAAAAAGGTAGGTAATTCTCAAACTCTATCTCCAACATGTCTTCTGCAAGAAGGTAGAGACAAAGAGATGCTAATTGATCTTCAATTTCTTTTTTTCTTCATTGCTTTCTTCCTTCCTCCCTCTCTCCCTCCCTCCCTCTCTTTCTTTTTTTTCTTTCCTTCTCTCTCTCTCTCTGCCTTTCCTTTCCTTTCCTTTCCTTTCCTTTCCTTTCCTTTCCTTTCCTTTCCTTTCCTTTCCTTTCCTTGCAACTTATCACTCCATTTCAATAGTGAGCTTTTGCAGCCATTGTCTTTGGTGCAGAGGCTTCAAGAGTCTCCATAATTTTACTGTAACTCCACAAGTAAAACTTAAACCATAAAGGTAAGGATTATAAAATAGTTTTAACACTTTCAGTATTTAAAATATATAAAAGAAGGTAATGAGGATTTTAAATGTATCTAGAATTATTTTATTTATATATGACTAATATATTTTATTTATTTCTTTAATTTTTTTAATGTTTATTTTTGAGAGAAAGAGAGAGACAGAGCATGATCAGGGGAGGGGCAGAGAGAGAGGGAGACACAGAATCCAAAGCAGGCTTCAGGCCCTGGGCTGTCAGCACACAGCCAGATGTGGGGCTGAAACTCATGGACTGCGAGATCATGACCTGAGCTGAAGTTGGAAGCTCAACTGACTAAGCCACCCAGGCGTCCCACAACTAATATATTTTTATAATACTCTTCATTATAAAGGCTGTAGCTTCTAAGTATATGTTTAGACACACATATTTTAGTACAGAGTAGTTAAACACATGAACTAAGAACTTAAATAGTCAATTTGAACCAATACTTTAATACTCAGTTGGTATGTCATCTGGGGAATTTACCTAAGAAGATGAGAAAACACCTAGAGAAAGTAACACATGAGGCAAATTGCTTCTACTCTAAATTAATGATTACCAGCTTCAACAAACTATCAAAAGTGTTTGGTGATCCTACTATATTTGTCATTTAATTTGATCTCCTATTTTTTGTAACATCTATCTCGCACTTTACTCAATTTCCACCCCCTTTTCCTTCCTCATCCCAATAGATACTCAAACCTCTCAAAACTCCAAAATTACCCAAAAAAACTTAATTTGCATAAACCTAATTTATGGAACCAAAGAGATGAGGGATTCCTGTTTCTGCACACATCTTAACATCTTCCTCTCCTGACATATTAGCTGCCTTCCCTCCAACTAAAGTAAGTCCTTTAATACAAATGACATGCCTCAGGTCCCCTTTTGGCTTTCTATGATTGTAAAATCTCATCAAAGGCAGGAGGAGAATGAGGTTTTTCTCCTAGCATACGGCAAAGAGTAGAGGCTTAAGAGAAGTGGTAAAACAGTATACTTTGTAGATTAAGGACTCCAGAAGGAAAAAAAAAAATGTGAGGATTTTTATCAAGTTTTACCTACAAATGTTATACAGAGTAAATGTAATAAAAATGTTCTGGACTTTGCATTGCTGGATATTCTCAGTTTGGTGTATGCCACTTTACTAATATCTCCTAATAAGTGGTATGTAGAACTGAATCCATATGTCCAACTGGGTTCAAAGAGGCTTGGACAAGATCTATACTCTACTTTTGGCCCCTACCCCTACCAACTTCACCCCCGCTTGTATGTTCAAGAACTGAAACTATTCCTCTCCATCATTCTCTGAGACCATACATCCTGCACAAGGCTCAAACTTCCTAATGTTATGTAAGAAATCCCCTTAGTTCTTCATGTAAAGAAAACTTTCCTCTGGGAGAGAATTATATAGTTATATAATTTCCTGATTGCAATGATAGTTCTGACAGTTGTTAGGCATTGACTCCCTACTCCTTGTCAGTGGATTTGAGCTTTATAGAGACACTAACTTGAGTTTCGAATGCCTGAGCAGCCCTGATTGGCTCCTTATTGAGAAAAGAAATTAGTAGTTTTGATGAACTTGTCACAGTGTATTCTTGGATAGTGATATGATTTGCTTTCTTGGTAGGAAAAATCTCACATTGTGAGGGCTGTTTGATAAAGTGAATTTTTATTTGTCTTCATTCTCATCTTTTTATTAATATGAAATAGTATAAAATCTTTACTTATTTATGCTTACTTAACCTAACAAGTCATATACATTTAAGAAAACTTTATCAGTACAGTATTATTCTTCTATGATTCTCCAATGAACTCTGTTCTTCAATAACACCTCCCCCAAATTTAGTGAAATTTGCTAGAAACAAGAATGCTTGGGTTATTTTATGGCCAATTTAATTCTTGACCTCTTCACTTACACTGTCAAAAATGTCAATTACAGTCAAAGGGCTTTTTTAAAGTTCTCCTTTTCGGTAAATTTAGGATAGGTTATTACTTTAGTCTACATTAACCTTTGGCCAAACTGTCATACCTCCTGAATATAAAATGATTAACAATATGGCCCATTATAGCTTTCACTTTAAATAAAATGGAATAGCTTATTAAGAGAGTTGTTTTTAATTTTAAATGTTTTTAAACAATATATATATAATCTAGTAATTACATATTTCTTACTTATGTTTAGGTAAACCATTTATTTTTATATTTGTATTATACGTCAAAAATGTCTGTGGTTAATCTCACTCCAAAACAACCAGCTTCCTTTGTCTTACCACCCACCCTCCGCCCCCCACCCCCCGCCAAAAACCTTCAATTTGTCTACTCTTTTTAATTGACTTCAGGATCTAATTATTAGATAGTTCATTTGCCAATATCAATGATGATATTAATCTATTATATTATAGAATATGTGTTGTATTTATGATAGATATTATTAATGTATATATACTACGTGTGAATATATATTATTGCTTCCTCTATTCATTAATTATGATCTCATACTCAATGAAATATCATCTAGTCTTATATATTTCTTATTTGTGAAGACAGTTATGGACACAAGCACACTCAAGAGAACGAGGTGGCTATTGTTGGTAGTAGCAGCTGGTAAAAGTTGTAGTAGCTGGTAAAAATCTGACACTGGGTGATCACAAGGGCAGAGAAATGAATTGAATTTAAAGAGTATTGACGTGATACACGAAGGAAGTAAATTTCTGTGTGTTCCTATGTTAGAGGTAATTTGAAAGCAAATACGGGATCAGCAAAGATGCAGAAATCATCACATTGCTGCTGGAGCCTGACCGAGAGGCTCCTACCATTTTATGGACGCAGAAGTCAGAAGAAGAAATAGGGTCTGGAGTGGAAGCGGAAATATACTCAATGAGAGTGGAGAAAATTATCTTAGTCAAAGCCCCCAATAAAAAGACCTCTGAAAAGAGGCAGTTAATTTGGACATGCAAATATGCAGATGAGGAGAGCTCTGGAGGTGAGGCTGAGTCCTTGAATGCAATCCTCTGAGACACTACAATGCACCTGCTGTGTAGTAAACTGGTGGCTGGCATAGAGTGGGGGCCAGCTTCCCCCCTGACACCTCCCAAGCCAAATGTTGGGAATTACCTATGGTTAGGCCTGAACTAGCATGCAGGATTTGGGCCTGGTGTGAGACTCCTCACTTCCTTACTGGTGTGAGCTAGTCTTTCAGTCTTTTTATCTATGAAAAAAAAATACCTACTTTGTAAATTGTATATGAGATTAAAATTAGGTAATATATATAGCATTTCTGAGCATGGTATGTATCCTAAACTGCATAAAGATGAGCTATTATTGGCTTCAAAAAAGCTGGAACTTTTCAGAATATGTCATTAAATATTAAAGGAGAAAAATTATGATTACATATAATTACATGTGGATATTAAAAGAAATAAAACAGCTGAAAGAATATAAGCTTGAGTATCATAATAGTTGGCTTTAATTGGCTATGTCATTTTGTATCTTAGTATATTTGTACTTTTGTTATATTTATACACTGGCCCAGTGGTTAAGTTCAATTTTTCATGTCCCTTGATTTATATCAGCCTCTTCAAGATGTATGCTTCATTGTCAAACCCAGAATCCCAGAGCTGACTCTAAAAATTTCAGAATTTCCATGGTTGAAGCAAGAGATAGATTTTTATTTTCCAATTGAACTAGTGCCTACATTCTTAGTCTCAAGCTCCTTACTTATTTTAAAAGACAAAACAGTTTTTCTAAGATTACTGTCAGGGATGAAGGCATTCTTTAGGAAGATAAAGGCTATTCTATGAATAGGTTATCTTCTATTCGTAGGTTTGTAGTTTTACTCTTACAGACATAGTTGGGCCATGATACCTTAATACAATAACATAGAACTTAAAATAAAAAAAAAATAATAAATTGAATAGCATACATAGCACCTGACTTGACAAAGCAGATGATTACTAGGATACCCAAAAGTTTAGATTATTATTTAATAGAAAAAAGTAGTTCCCACTGATGAAGTTTTGCGGTGATGGTGGGGTGGTCTGGAGCCGATGGCCAAGAAAGAATTCTTGAAGATGTCTTTGGTGCAAAAAGGTGATTTTACTAAAGCACAGGGACAGGACCCATGGGCAGGAAGAGCTGCAATGGGGTTGTGACAGGTAACTCATTATACACCCTCAGGTTGGGAGGGGGTCAGAGATAGACTAAGTCTCTAAGGAATTTTGGAAGCAAGGTTTCCAGAACCTTGAAGATACTAGCTGTTGCTAGAGAAATGTCATTTATTACCATTTAGTAGAACCTCAGCCATGAGACCCTTTAAATGTATGTTGGGGGGGCCATAAGCTTGGAGTATAATTGCCAGCATATATCTTGGGGAAGTTGAGATAAAGGAAGTAGACTTACAGGATCCTTGAGGTTTGGATAATGTTAAACTAGGGTTCTCTTTTGCCCCTAGCAAAAGTGTCCTCATCTGAGACAGCTGAGCTCCTAGTAGGAGGTCACCCTGCTGGTTTCAAGGACTTGTCAAAGGACTATAGGCAGTAAGGGAATTTAATTTCTCATTTGCATTAGTTTTCCACATCACCATGGCAAGCACTTAAATCCCTTTCCCTTGTTCTTTGGGTAGCCATGGATGTCCGAGGAATATCATACATATTCCACCTGGAAGGGGGGGAAGTGGTGTTTCAGCTGTATTTTGCCTTCAGCTTGCCCCACACTCCCTCATCACCCACTACATACAGAAAATTGATATGTTTTTTTAGTAGAGTTTACTATTATTTTTGCATACAGAAATATATATTGCTTTTTTCACTTGGAACTCATTTAACTGTTTAAAATGATATAATATGTATCTTTCTGAGCACTATCTTACATAAAGTAATTAAGCCTGTTTTCTTAAAGAGAAATCCTTAACAAAATACTAGCGAGTAAAATCTATCTAAAAAAAAGTTCATAATCATTAACTGAGGTTTATTTCAGGAAATCAAAGTTAGTTTAACATGTTAAAATCAATTAGTGTGCATTCCCAAATTCATAGAGTAAGGGGAGAATCATATGATCATCTCAATACGTGCACAAACATAATTTCCCCAAATTCAACACTTGTTGCTGATAAAAACAAACAAAAACACGTTCAGAAATTAGAGAAGGAAATTTCATTTATGTGATAAAGAATATCAGTGAAAAATATAAAGTTAATATCATATTTCACTAATAAAAGACTGAATGCTCATGCAGTTAATGAGGCTAACAGGTCTCATAATCTGCTGTCTGCAAGCTGGAGGCCCAGGAAAGCATTTTTTGTAATTCCAGTCTAAAGTCTGAAGTCCTGAAAACCAAGGAAGCCAAATCTTAGTTCAAGGGCAGGAATGGCTGATGTACCAGCTCAAGCAGGCAAGCAAGAAGGGTGAATCCTCCCTTCCTCCCTTTTTTTGTTTTATTTTGACCTTTAATGGATTAATGGTGCCCATTCTGGGGAGAATAATTTACTAAATTCATTGATTCAAATGCTAATCTTACAGTCACACCCAGAAATGATCTTTAATCCAGATACTCCATGGCCCAGTCAAATTGACATGTGAAATCAACCATCACACCTTCTTTTACAGTATATACAATAATTATCTGAGAATAGATCATAGACTTAAATTTAAAAATCCTAAATTCTGCAAGAAAAGACGGAAACAAATCTTCATAAACCCACAGGGGGAAATGATTCTTTACCTAAGATGCAAAGAACATGACCGCCAAAGAAAAAAAAAAGTATTAGAATTTATCAAATTAACAAAGATTGCTATTTGAAAGACACTGTTTAGAAAATAAAAATGAGGGGCGCCTGGGTGGCTTGGTCGGTTGAGTGTCCGACTTCGGCTCAGGTCATGATCTCACAGTCCGTGAGTTCGAGCCCCGCATCGGGCTCTGTGCTGACAGCTCAGAGCCTGGAGCCTGTTTCAGATTCTGTGTCTCCCTCTCTCTGTGACCCTCCCCCGTTCATGCTCTGTCTCTCTCTGTCTCAAAAATAAATAAAAACGTTTAAAAAAATTAAAAAAAAAAAGAAAATAAAAATGAAAGTTACAGAGTAAGATAAAATATTTTCAATATATCCAATCAGTGATTGATACCCATAAAGGAAAACTTTTATAGATCCATAGTAAGAAAGCAAACGACCCGGTAAAAATGGGAACAGCTTTGAACAGATATTTTACAAATATGTGCTACAAAGAAAACATTTTGTTAAAAAATAAAATGTCAAACCTCAGACTGGGAAAAATATTTGCAAATAAGTATCTGACAAAGGGTTTTTATCCTGAATGTATAATTAACTGACAACTCCATAATAAGAAGACAAACAACCCAACTCATAAAGAAAGAAAGAAGAAAGAAAGAGTTTTGAGCAGACACTTCAAGAGAAAAGATATATGGATTATAATAAAAGAAAAAGATAATATATTCAATAGTAGAAGTCATTGGGGAAATATAGCTTATAACCACAATGAAATAGCATTTCACAGTCAATAGTTAAAGTTAAAAAGTTGACTATACCTTGTCAATGGTGTGGAGCACAGTATTCTATATATTGTTAGTGGGAATATAAAATTGTATAAACACTTTAGAAAACAATTTGACTCTTATTTTTAGGTAATAATCTGAAAAAAAAAATAAGTGATTTGTATACCCCAGTTATTCATTTCCTAGGTAATTGACCACAAGAATTAAAAACCCTTGTCAACATGGGGTCCTGTACAAATATATTCGTAGTACCCTTATTCATATTACCCAAAATTTTAAGAAAAGGTAAATCTAATCTGTAGTGAAAAATAGAAAGCATTACAAATGATTGTTCAGTCAGTGGATAGGGCAGATACACATAGATGGGGCACAAAGGAATATTTTAGGATAATGAAATGTTTTGATCACATGGGTGTTAACACATGAGTCAGAACTAATTTAAATGTGTCTTGAAAATGGGTGTATTTTATTCTGTTAAAGTTTTACCTCAATAAAACTGGTTTATAAAAATAGATTGTCTAGAGTAAGAGGCAAATTATTGCCCATTAGAGGAATATTACATATTAAAAGCAGTGCTTCAATCAATTGCAATTAATATATTCTGGTTGAATGTTCTGGTTGAAATTAGAGATGATTTTTACAAATTACGTGACTTTAGAAAAGAAACAGGAATGCCATCACAGTTATTATAAACACAGAAATAATTTTGTGAAAAAGATACCTACATTTTCTAAGCAAAACAAAAAGACAATTTGCATGTCCTAATTACTTGAACTTTTTGTAATGAATGGGTAACTTATGATGGCTGTGTTACACATAGAGTTAGAGTGCCTAGAATTAATAAATTGAAAAGCAATAAAGGTTCATTTTCCCTTTTTTTTAAATTTATGTAAAACTGAGCTTCTGTTGCAGGCACAACTGAAATACATAATAATTTATTAATTATTTCAACAAAGGTTTGATTGTAGAATGTCCATCACGCAAAGGGCTTGCTAATGATGACTGCATCAATGTAATAAATAATAGTAGATGGGTAATGTAAGCATAAACATATAAATAATGAATTCACATTCTTCCTTGCAGTCTCCAAATAAAAGTTTGTGACTGGTCCCTGGTGGTTTGATGATGAAGTCCCAATACACTCATTCAGTGTCAAATATGGCCCTCAAAAATGTTGACTCAGGGGCTAGAAAATGGAAAATGATTTTTATCATACTGTTATAGGAAGGAAAACTTTTGCTTTAAATAGACAAAGTATAACGTAGTACAGAGAATTTTGGATCTGATGTCAGAAAATTCAGGTTATAGGTGTGGTTCTTTCAAAATGGTAGCTGTTTACTTTAAAATAAAGTAAAATAAATAAAAGTAAAATAAAAGTAAAAATAAAAGTAAATAAAGTAAAATAAATGTCTCGTCTCTTTTGTCTATTCTCTAATTTTTAAGGGTGGGCATAAAAATGGATGCCTTGCATATCATATAACATTTGTTGATACATGAAAGCCATTTAGGATCTGTAAGACATTGTCAAATTCCTCTTGCATTTTCCTAAATAGAGGCTGGCTGGTCTCTGCAGCAGGTAGTCCTCAGTGCACACCTGATTCCACCAAAGACATGGTCGGTCCTTAAACTTGGGCAAGTTACCTAACCTCCACAAAATAGGGATTATAGAAGTATTTTGAAAATTACATGGGTCAATTCAAACAATTTTTTACCAAGGCATTTGGTACATTGTACATACTCATTAAATAGTATTGAATATTATCCCTATTCATCATTACAAACATCGAAACTTATGTATTTTAAGTCTTCTATTATCTAGCACATTTCCTTGTACACAAACATGTATTAAAATAAATAAAAACTAGTTTGGTAGATGAAATAATACTGATTGTTGAATTTGTGTGTGGTTTTGATATATTGGAATGGATGATTACTGAAATCAAATATCCTTCACTTATATCTGCTGCAAGTTGTAGAGATTCTTCTGCATAATTTCATTTTGCAAAGTTCACTTGCAATTTACTAAAACTATTTTACTAGGACAAAAGTCTTAAGGGGATAACTAACTTTAGCCAGTCTTCTTTAGGATTCTTAGCAATAATACAGACTAATCAACAGAGTTAGAATTTGGAATCCTAAATCTTGGAAAACTTATTTCATAAAATACCTTTGAACTCATATACTATCAATTCACATAGAAACACCCTTTTCTCTGTGTTAGGGAAAAATCTGTTATATGATGGCCAACAGGACTGATAAGGGAATTTCAGTCCCTGCCTGAAGACTTCCCTTCCAGATTCTTGTTCCCACCCTTCTTGCCTCAGGCACCAAATTACTACTGTTGGGAAAATAAGTAAAGTTCTGCACCATAAAATGGCCTAAGGGACTAAAACAAGCTCTAGTTTTTACCTTAGAAACTCCTCTTCAGGGTTCTTCCTGCCCTGTTTGTGAAGTGTGCGTGAAAACTGCCTGGAAGGTGGAAGATTATGCTATTAATTACCCTGCCCACCTGCATTCGGGGCTCAGATCTCTGGAGAATGATCTCCTCTGAGCCCACCGGTGTAAAATAAACCTCCTTCCTTCCAAGATCTCTGAGTGCCTCTTGCTTCTTCTGCCGGGCGATCCAGACCAGCTTCTGTAACATCTTGATGATCATTTGCTCTGTGGATAATGCAAGGTACCCAGAGCTACTAGCTCAGTCTGTACTTATATATTTTTCAGTATTGAGATTTTTTTTCAAATAATAATGTCTGAAAAAATGAATTTACACATTGTTAGAAATACCAGTGGATTTTAATTTTATGTGAATGTAAAATAACTGGAAAATAAAATGTTAAAACATCCATTTATCTGCAAAAAATTAAGACACTTTTTGAAATAAAATTTGATCCAAGACCACGTATGCATACATGACATGCATCTTCCAGTGTAATTATTTATTTATTAAAATTTTTAATGTTTACTTATTTTTTTAGTTCCAGTGCAATTATTAAAAAAAAAATGTTGGACTTTGGGCCATTACTAATTCAGCTTGTATATAAGAATAAATGACAAAGGCAGTAATTAAGGTGGAAATCAGATTAAGGTTTTCAATCAATGATGGGTAATAATTTACTGTTGAATGCACTACCTTGCAAAGTCTACTCATGGGCAGTGATAGTCACTACATCTCCCGATTCCAGCTATTGTAAGAGGAACTATTACAGGAATGTGGCAGGGATAGTAAGAACTATTAAAATGTGAAAAGATTTGCATCTTGGAATCAATGTCAAGAATGGCACCAATAAGGTAGTTGAGGAAGAAGTTGTTGTTGCAGTGTAGCTAAGTTAAGCAAAGAGGGGGATTTGCACAGTTTGTTTAAAAGAAGAGGAAAAAAGAAAATAAAGCAAACAGAAACAAAAGTGAACTGCTTCTACCAGAACTATACATAACAATTTCACAACGTTTATTAATTCTCCAGAACCTCAGATGTTTATCTATACCTTATATTTTACGATTTATCAATTTCTGAGATGGTAACAGATGGTCCTAAGTTGAGCTCGTAAGCAAAAATTGAGTTACTATTTTAGAAATAACATGTCAAAAATGTAACCTGATTTCTCTCGACTTTATATTGCTTTTCTTTTTTTAAATCTTTTTAAGTTTGGACATCTCTCCTGTCCCTGTTAGAAATGCATTGTAGGGGCACCTGGTTGGCTCAGTCGGTTGAGCCACTGACTTTGACTCAGGTCATGATCTCATGGTCATGGGTTCTAGCCCCACATTGGGCTCTGTGCTGACAGCTCAAAACCTGGAGCCTGCTTCAGATTCCTGTCTCATTCTCTATTTCTCTGCCCCTCCCCTGCTCATGCTCTGTCTCTCTCAGTCTCTCAAAAATAAATGAATGTTAAAAAAAAAAGAAAAAAAAAGAAATGCATTGTAATTTTTAAACAATATTTTCTGTTTTTCTGATTGGAAATGAATTACCTTCCATTATTAAAAGTTTTAATGAAAAGTTCTGAAGAAGAATGAAGTTCTCATCGACACCTCTACTACATATCTACTATTAACAGATCAATTGGTGTTTTTCATGAATATGCAAATATATACATATAAATACTTCCATTTTCAAAGATAGAAATCAAGTTTGACTACTCTTTAGCAAACCTTAATCTTTGTGTGTATATTTAATAACCAATATTAATTTAATATTTCTTACAGTTATTGTGTAAGTTTGAGTTTAGTCATGAAAAAAAAAAGGATGTTTTAAGCTGGTCATTTGCAACTCTTGGAGTAGAGGTTAGAAAAAAAAAACAAAACCTTGAACTTATACTTTGGTTACACATTGGATTATAGCATTTACATATGAATCAGAGTAAGTTTTCTATTGCCTTTATAAAGGCAATTTTCATGCATTTTTCATCAATTTATAACTTTAGAGTTTTAGATTTTATACTTTCATGTAAGTCATTAGAGGAAATAACATTCCATATTACTCCAAATATTTCAAAGTATTTTTAAGCACACATTTTTGTTACAGAGTTTTATATAAAATGAAAAAGTAGTATCCTATAACAATCTCATTTAACTTAAAATTAAAATATATGTTATCTCTAGTTTTATTTATTTTATTTTAAAAATATTTTTAATTTATTAATTTCATGAGAGACAGAGAGAGAGAAAGAGCATATATGCATGCATACGTGTGCACACATGAGTGGGAGAGGAGCAGAGACAGGGAGAGAGTATCCCAAGGAGGCTCTACACTGGCAACGCAGAGCCCGATGCTGAGCTTGAACTCATAATATCTTGAGATTGTGACCTGAGCTGAAATCAAGAGTCAGACACTTAACCAACTGAACCACCCAGGTGTCCCTATATGGTTATTTTTTTTAATGCAATGAATATGACCTAATATTAGTAGTCCATACATTATAATATATATTTTACATATGTTATGCAATATATATTATAGCATTATATATATGTGTGTACATGACCTCTTCTATGCATTTCTGAATCATAGTTGACAAAGAAGTTTTGAAAGTTAGTACCTAACAACTTCAAAGTAATTGAGAAGGACCAATGGACCTCTGAAGAAAATTCTCAAAATCATTGGCCAGTTCAACAATCAGAAGTACATAACAATTATAATTGTTTGAAAGTGAGCATAAAAATAAAGCTTTTTCCTATGAAAGATTAGAAATTAAGAGAAAAAAAACAATAGGAAGAGAGAAAAGAAAGATAAGAAAGAATGGTGGAAATAAGAGGAGTGTGGCAAATACAAAACAGAGGGCCATGAATAAAAATATTGAAGTTAAGTACTGGGTTTAAGGCTGGCTGAAGTGAGTGCAGGAGCAGATAAAAAGCTAAGAAATACCTAGTGGTGAAAGAATAGGAGACAGGTGAACTCTTTGTACTTTTGGGTTAGGTGATAAAAAAATAAATAACTCTTTAATGTGCAATAACCTCTAAAGTTATCATTGCCTGATGCTAGAAAGAACATTCTGTGGAAGGTAAGATAGCAGTATGTTGTTCAGATGAAATGTGTTCATGGGGACATGTCTTTGAAGGCATGTGTGGATGTTTAGGTAATTTAATGTTATAAAGAAGCAATATATATACTAAAAACATTTTTTGAATACTACATAATTTGAGCTTCGTGATAACCTTTTGATTAGGTATAAAATTGTGTTTTTGTTTTTTATGATTGTATTATGCCCTAAGGATTTGGGTATATCTGAATCTGACATATAATATACTAAGTTATGAATAATCTCTCCAGTATGCACAGGGCAGAAGTTTCTTCTTACTGGATCCATGAACCCAAAGACCATTTACATAGACTTTTATAAAATGAAGACTGTATGCAAAAAAACTGCATTTATTCCAGTTAGGGTCCCATTTCCTCCTTGATGATGTTTGAAAAAGAGGAATTTCTTGTTTTTTCCCACTTTACAACTCTAATAGATAATCATTTGTTTGAGGCCAGATTCCGATAATTTTGGACAACTGTACCTTCAGTTTATTATCACTTTCCAAATGGACATCAAAAAATAATATATAAAAATACATTTTAAACACCCAAAAAACAAAAGGACATCTGTCTTCCACACACTCATTTATTGGGAAAAGCAAAGGAGTTTATGAATTCCTTTAAGTAATTCCAAAAGGAAAAAAGGAAAGCAGCCCTTTACCTGGCCTCCTGTGTTTCGTGTACTATTCAGAATTTGTGTTCCAATCCTATGAAACTATATAGAGTTGCCAGTTGAATCCCAGCATTCTAGATATTTTAAAGGAAATTTCTGAGATCAAGGTAAACCTTTGGTCTGATTACAAACACCATGATTTTAGTCCACTATCTTTTTTTTTTTTTTTTTTTTTTTTTCTCTCAGAAGACATACTAGTAACTATAGACCGCTCCTGCTTGCTTCCTGGTCATTATAGGGTGAAATCTAACGTAGGGCTTCCTTGGCTTCTTAATCCACAGTAACTGAGTTGTATTTTAGACCTCACCATAATCTGACCTTTTTTAATCAAGGAAATAGAAGTCAAGAAAATAAAAATAGTGCAATAATCAGGATATTGAGATATCAAACTGGGTCTTTGATACCATTAACTCTTAAGCTTTCACAGTTTGGCTTTCAGTTAAATTTATGCCCAGAAGTTTTTGATATGATAACAGCAACAATAAAAAATCTTGGAACAATTCTAGTTTAAATAAAAGTGGTATTTGGATTTCATTAAATTCTTTATGAAAAAAACCATAATTTTTAAAATGACTGCTCAAGTTTAAAAAATAATATAAATAGTTAAGATGGTTTCTAGAGTATAAGAAATCGATATGATATTTGATTTAATAATGAATTGGGCAGGAGTTTTATGTTTTCTTAGCCAGGAAGTCACATTCACCTTTGTGAATTACAAGCAATAAAGACAGATGAACAAGTTGTTATTAGGAGACTTTTTGAGAATCTGAGGTTCATAGTATGTCCCTGGTATATCACAAAAGCTTTATTAAACATGTAGTAATATTCTAGCATAAAAGTGGAATAATCATGGGGTGCCTGAGTGGCTCAGTTGATTAAGTGTCTGACTCTTTATATTGGCTCATGTTCTCATGTTTCCTGAAAGTGAGACTGAGCCCCGGGTAGGGCTCTACTGACAGCATGGAACCTGCTTGGGATTCTCTCTCTCTCTCTCTCTCTCTCTCTCTCTCTCTCTCCCTCCCTCCCTCTCTTTCTGCCCCTACACCTCTCAGATGCTCTCTCAAAAATAAACATCTTTTTTAAGTGGAATAATCACAAAAGACTAAATTAAATTTCACAGCACCGTTTAAGAAGCCAGGGTTTGCTAACAAAAATGTTTCCCTAAGAATGTTTAAATTTAAGAAATGTTACTTAAATAGTTGAACTTTAGTTGTCAATTAAATTTTCTTATAGACCCAGGCCCTGACAAAACTGGTTAAGAAGGAAAAAAAAAGGCACTAGTGAATGGCTATGTGCTTAGTATATTTTATAATTTATATATGATATATACCCTGTGTAAAGTAGGTTCCAGAAATGGAAAGGCAGAATTCAAAGTGGAAAGGTCAGAAATGTTTTTTGCAAATGGCATGGCCTGTAGGAATGAATATGGAGCGTCTGTCCAGGAGAAGCTGTATTTTTCCTTTTTGTCATTGAATAGAGTACACTCTGCATAAAGACTGTAGGATTCCTCTGCTGCTAATTGTGCTCCTCTTACTTGCAGTGTGACAAATTATTGGCTTCAGTGGAAATGGCTGGAATCCTCTACCTTTAATTAAAGCAATCTTATTATTTCTCTAGAGTTTCATTTTATTAACTTTTCGACATAGATAAATGTAAAAAATTAATCACGCACTGTATCATAGCTAGCACAAATTTTTGATTTCAACAATTTTTCAGGGAGTATAAATTATTTTAAGAAAGGCAGGCTATAACCAATGATTATCAAAAATCTATCTTAAATCATTTGTTACTTGATATTTAATGCAATAGTATTTTGTATCAAACTGTATATGACCCCAACAAACAGCTAATGACAAGGTGATAAGTAAATATATTAAATAATGCTGAAACTAATACTTGAGGCTGAATTTTTTTCTTATCAATCAAAAATTCCATGGGGACACATGGATCCAGTATACTCGAGTATTTCGTGGGGCTAAGTCAGCATTCATTCTGACCCTGATTTAATAACCATATGGACAAGAGCGCTAAATTATTTTACAAAACTGTTGACGCTAGAAGTAAAGATGCTCTGATAGAGCTTTTAATTTAGTGTGTGATCAAAATTTGAAATGTAGCAGAAAGATTTGAAGGAGAAATTTAAACATTTTAAGTATCTGACAACTCTATCTAATTAGGGCACATATATGTTGAAATTGGACGGAAAGGTTTTTCTAGGTGCTTCCTTCAAAAATATAATTTATTTCTGTATTCTGTAACGTACACATTTTTGAGGTAATGTGTTTTTTTTTTTTTCTTTTTGAGTACTGAGTGCTGATTTTAACTTCTTTTTAGAAATAGTTGCATTTGGTTTTGCTAGGAAGTTTGCTATGTTGAGGTTGTTTTTAAAGCATTATTAAAGTGTCAAGATATTTGAAAGTATATGTAGCAACTCTTAATATAGTACATTAAAGGATATTCATAATTGGTTTGCTAGAAGTTGTGTGGAAATTAAAAAATGGAGCACAACAAGAGAGCAGAGGATGGGCTGCTTTAATGAATCAATTTTTTAAATGGGTAGAAAATATACAGGCAACAACCTGGAAAAGGATGTTGCTTACTCCTTATTTACGAACATGTCGATCCTATAAAAACAATTGATTCCACCTTATGGAATGCTTTTATATAAAATGGATATGACTATTTTATATTATCTTGTATTATATAATGGATTCCATTAGTATTTGAGACCCACTTACTCAATACTTATGTGTGTCAGAGATTTTCTTAAGTCCTAAAATAATATAAGAGAGTCTCTTCCCTCAAGATGATTACTTTTTAGTAGGGAAGGTAAACATAAATCATATAAATAAATATTATTTATATATCCATTTGATAAATGCAAAATTAAATATTTGCATTATTATAAATATTTATTTCATGGAAATGTATGCCAAAATAAATTAAAAGGCATCTGAATTAACACAGTTTAAAATTTCCTTTACGGATTCATATTGCTAAATTAAGGCTTGTATTTAACCAAATAGCAACATATGTAGCCATCATAACTATAATTTTTTTTTGTGGGGGAGAGATTGATTATCAATCTCTTTTTTTTTTCTTCTCCTAGTTAGAGGTTACTGGGGGCTATTTGAGCTGATATTAGTGTATGTATTGTTTCTTCTTTTTGCCAGGGTTCTTCTCTTTGGGTTTGTGTTCCAAACCCATGTGCTGCCAATATTGATATCTGGATATCTATAGGTGTGTAAAAGACTTGGATCACAGCAGATAAAATTCTTAATCTGTTTAAAGTTGCTTAAGTTCAATTTTAAGTTACAAGATTTGTAACACACACACACAAACACTCATATTTCTCTCCTTTTATCGTGCTGGTTTTAGGTTGGAAAACTGGCCCAACCTCTTTTGGCCACACTGGCCATATTGAAAATAGACATTATGCTCTAGTGCTTTGTTTTGTTTTGTTTTGGGGGGGGGCAGTCATTACATGCTCCTCTTGAGGATTTATATACCAAGGATAAGATACTGAACAGATCTTCACAGGAAATAGATTCTGCTAGGATTAATTTCAAGTCCAACAAATCATCATGGAATAAATGTCTTTGAACCACGATTACATTTCCATAGACCCGTCAATCAAATTTGTTTTTCTTATTTAACATCTTCAACGTGTATATCATAAGTAGCTGGTTTTAAGTTTATTCATTGAATTGGTTGTAATGGTGGAATCAAAAATACTCAATTTAGAAAAAGAGAGGTAAACTTAAAATGGTAATTCAGAATCAAATTAAGCCAAACTTCACTTAATATTCAGTTTTTAGTATAGGCCTTCCAGTGGATTCAACTTAGCCCTTCAAATCTGGTGTGGAGTGCTTTTATTTTTGTCTATTTCCTTAGGAGGTGTTTTAGTTGTTTTGGTAGCCTGTGTGGGATTGAGTGTCTCATGGAAAGATGTTATAAATCTTGCTATTTTATGTTCATTTTATGGATGGAGGTGGCAAAATGCTATTGAAAGTGGACAAATTTACAAGATAGAAACCCATTAAACTGTCAGATTTACTAATATCCTATTCACCATATATTTCAGATTTAAAAACAAAAGAAGAATGCGTATTCTTTCTTTTTACAAACTAACATTCTTGATGTCTTTGTATAAGTTAGCTAAATAAAAATGGGTTTTTGAACTTAATATGATTTTATCTAAGTGAAATTCAAAATAAGTGTACTGATATCAGGCTAAATCTATTATTTTTGAGCACTTTTAACATTTAGAGAAGTTTTATTGATTTTGTTGACTGATCTTTTATATTACTGTGTTTCATAAATATAAATATTTTATATTTATATAAATTATATATTATATTTATATAAGTATATTTTATATATTTTATTTCATGAAATAAACTGGTGCTATAAAATTAAAACTGGAGAAATAGACACTATCTAAATTCTATTACAAAATCTTGAAAATAAAAATGAATGGGCATTACAGTGCAAATTTAAATATGTTATAAAGGTTTATATCTGATAAATGTGAGCACTAATTTAACAAATATATTAACCTATGAAAGAAATCTGTATATAATTTTCTCAGGTAAATGTAATAGTATTTTAGACTAAAGGTTGAAAATTGGTTTTTAAATCAGAGTCTATCATTGTGACCATAAGCAGTTTACTGCTGTCAGGATCATATCCTCATTTTTATAATTCAATTGAAGAGGTTAGAGTACATAAACTATTTATTCTGCTGAAAATCTGAGCTTTCTCTGAGTCTTCAACTGATTCTGGCTCCACATCTACTTTTTCAAAATATAAAGTAAAGTAGTGCAACAGGAGTGCTCTATGATTTTTTTTCCTTTTAAGTGTCTTTATTTGTAACTGTCTTCCATATCTTTAAAATAAGGTATATTTTTAAAGATACTTACTATTTTAAAGTCTAAAAAATATATCTTTCAATAGTGACCAAATGTATTTTCTTAGTATATCTCTTGTTAAGTTTTTGTGATTCAAAATTAAGTTGAGACCAGGGTGATGTTACTACTTGATATATAAATTATGCCTACAACTTACACTATGCCATCTACAGTCAACAAATTTATCAGTAATAGGAGAGGAACACTTAAGAGCATTTATTTAGTATGTATTGTCCTTGCATTGTGTCCTCCCATGGTGAAAGGGGAAGGGGAACTCTGTAGTCTCTCATAAGGGCACTGATCTTCTGCATGAGGGATCCACCCTCATGACCTAAACACCTCCCTAGGCCATATCCCTAAATACCATCACACTGGGTATTAGGTTTCAGCATATGGATTTTGGGGGACACAAACATTCAGTCTATAGCATAGTGACCGAAGAATAGCATATGATATCTCTTCTGTACCATTCCACGCAGAAAGATGTAATGCAAGGGAAAGGAAATACCAGAAAGTTTGAAGGTCTAGATTCTTGTCTTTGATTTGCATGTACTCCTTTTGTTTTGTTGTGACCAAACTGTGTACCCTCTATCAACCACAGAGTTCTCACTTAGCCCCAGGATAATCCTTAAGGTCTCATCAACCTCTAAACTGTCAATTTGTGGGGCACTTGGGTGGCTCAGTCAGTTAGGCATCTGGCTTCAGACCAGGTCATGATCTCACGGTTCATGAGCTCGAGGCCCACATCAGGATCCTTGCTTTCAGAACAGAGCTTGTTTCACATCTTCTCTCTCTCTCTCTCTCTCTCTTTGTTCTTCCTCTGCTGTCTCTAAAATAAACATTTAAAAATAATAAAAAATAAAAACAAAATGTTACCTTATTAATTTGACAATAGATTAAAGTAACATGAAACTTGAACGGTCAAAATAACATGAAAAGTTATCATAATGTGTATGAAGACCCATGGATTGTTCCTATCATGAAAGAATGCATATTTTACATTTTAATTATCCTTTCTAGAATATCATCTTAAAATATATTTTATTATTATTATTATTATTATTATTATTATTATTATTTACTGCTAGGAGAAGGTAACAAAGCTTGAGTGTTTCACATAGGGATATATTTATAATATATTAAAAACCATGTCCTGATATGACAATCATTTTGGGGGGTACGTAATGAGCATGTACCATTTTCTTTCAAATTTCACTTCTGACTACAATCATCTACAAATACACGTGCAAACATGCCTACTCTTTGGATTTCCAGGGGCGACTGTAAAGAATTTTAAAAATAAATCCCCTTACAATCTCTCATGCAGTGGATATGTGCTACAGCAAATTACTGTGGAGAGAGAAATGATAAATCACATTGTGGTTTCATTAATTCCATACTCTGCTAAAGAATTCATACAAAAGAAGCTGTTAGCAAATTTTACTGTTGAAGGGCAAGTGGTATTCAAGTATGTCAGATAATATGGTCAGATACAGCAACCTGATTTCCAAACTAGAAAAGTTTTCATGAAAATTATGGATAGTTGCTCAGATAAGCCAGAAGAGGAAGGGGGAGCCTAGTTGTCCACCATTAGTACATTTCATTAAATTTAAGAATTTGAGCATTTAAGGTAAATCAGAATAAAGATAAAAACTGAAAGCCATACACCTTTCAATCAAAAACAGGATTAGGAGCTAATATTGAACTAGAGAGAGTCTAACTTAAACAGGCTAGCCTCTAAACTTTTGGAGCCCACTGAGAGTGGAACTTTATTAATATGGAAGCATTTCTGTATGATAGCCATGCTCCATTGGCACATATTTCCAAAGAGTATTACGTAGCCAATCATCCCTTCTTTCTATTGCTTTCTTATAGATAATTAAATGTCTAGGGGCTGCTAATATTATTAACTCTTTGAAATAAGCCATTGTGTCTCCTGAATAGGGGCAAAATCAGTAAGGCACTTGGGTGGATTTTTACATCACTGGAAACTAATCAGTCAAGAGATGGTAGTCCTGCTAAGCACATGACTGACATTAAAGAGGTTTATTACTTCTGAAAATGCCAACTCCTTGTAACAGCTTACTGAATGTCCCTGCCACTAGAAAGGTCAGTGTGTAAGATGCGACTAATACTGTTGTCAGAAAGCTCATATATTTCAACGCCATTTTTTTATTGTACCTTTTGTTTGGTGAAAGTTGTCTTATTTTTTATCCACTTGAAAAACCAGATAATAGATAGAATTCAGCTACAATCACAGGGCTTGATTAAATGCATTCTGCATTAAATGAATCAAACTTACTGGCTCGCTTTCTTTAACTTTCTGTTGAAGTGTTTAAGGTTACACTGTGAGTGATCAACAAATAGCTCTTGAATAAGATGCTATGCTGACATCTTTGCTAGACCTAAGAATCATTTCTCTGATGAGCCTGCATCAAGATAAGGGTCTTTGCTTCAGCTATGAAGGTTTCGATACTTGGTTTGGATTAGAAGGGGGAAAATGATGTTTTACTTATAGCTAGCATTTCTCTTTTTTTAATGTTTGTTTATTTATTTTGAGAGGGAGAGAGAGACAGAGAGAGGCAGACAGAGTGGACAGAGGGAGAGAGAGAGAGAGAGAGAGAGAGAGAGAGAGAGAATCCCAAGCAGGTTCGGTTCTGTCAGTGCAGACCAGGATGCAGGACTCGAACTCACAAACCGTGAGATCATGATCTGAGCCAAAATCAAGAGTTGGATGTTTAACTGATCTAGCCACCCAGACACCCTAGCTAGCATTTCTTAAAGATCCGTTTATAGGTAATTATATAAATTCACGAGCACGGTTCTATCTAAATGTCTGTGGTATTGGCACAATACCTGGCATATGATGGTTATACAACACGTATATGATAAATGGGAGATAAGCAAATGATGGCTGAAAAAAATAGCAGGCTTTATTCTTCTTTAAATTCTGTGCAATATCATACTCAAATATACTAAATTTATATAGCGTATTTAGTTTCTTCAGCTTGAAAATCTCCAATTCACATTAACCAGAGAGTGATCATTGATGTTGTATATGATCTTGAAATCCCTTAAAGTACCTGGAAGTGTTGCTGTAGGAGAGAAAGGAAAACGATCTTACAATACTTCTCTGAAGTTGGTTTATGTATTTGAATCATATTTCAGTATGCTTATTTTTGAAAGAAAGCATAACATATTTTCTGGGAGAAAGATTGCTTGAAATGTGTTTCCTATACTGTCTATTGGCCCTCAGTTTCTTGTCTGAATATAACTTTGAAACTTTGTAAGACATGATAAGGTAACTCTACCTTAAAGTCCAGTACACTGGCTTCGTCTCAATAAAGTTTTCCTATCCCCTTTAAGAAAGTTGTCTGACCCTGAAATCTGACAGATTAAAGTACTCCAGAGTATAGTGATTTTTTTTTTTTTTTCAGGAGAGGCAAATTTTATAACTTAGGAATAGATGTCTGCTACATTGATGCAGTTGACCTCTGGTGATAGTCTGTCCTCAGATAGTGTCTACTATTATCATTTATATCAAACAAAAAAAAATTCAGAGGAGGCAGGGGAGGTTAGTGGCATTTGTCCGTGGTCATGCAGAGACATCTCAGGTAATTTCTTGAGCCTCTGATGTATTATGCTCTCAGTTTTAATTTTCTTCTGCTGTTTCTGCATCGACTAAAGAAGGAAAGCAATTATTTTCTCTAAAATTTACAAGGAAATGTAAAAATAAGATCAAATAACCTATATTTAGCAAACAAAGTAAAAAAAAAATAAAAATGTGGCGGCTTTTAATTTTAGAAGATTGGCTAGGCATATTATAGATGTTCTGTAGTAGATTTTTTTAGTATGTTAAATGTTCCCATATCAACTTACATTCTCTTTTAACTTTTAAAGAGTTCTAAGATAAAGTTTTCATATATACTTAGATTGAAATAAGCTTTTATGTGAAGTAAAATGAACATAACACGGAGGTTTAAGTATCTTTTGCTTATCACTGAATCCATGCAACTAAGAAGCAGCATTTGATTGTGAATGTAGGGTGTGGTAAGCAGAGTACTTCTTACTAGCTGTTTGTAATGCAGACGATATGAAAGGGGAGCAGGGATTCCAACCGTGAGATTTCAGTGCTGTGCCAGTCTGCCAACATCTCGTTATGAAATCATAGATGAGGGAAGTAGGGTCTCTGGACATCTGATAAATCTTCTTGAAAAAAAAAATTAATGTTTATTTATTTTAGAGACAAAGAGACAGAGCACAAGCGGGGGAGGGGCAGAGAGAGCCAGAGCCAGAATCTGAAGCAGGCTGCAGGTTCTGAGCTGTCAGCACAGAGACCCATGTGGGACTTGAACCCATGAAACATGACATCATGACCTGAGCCAAAGTCAGATACTTAACCGACTAAGCCACCCAGGTGCCCCTGATAAATCTTCTTTTCACTGAACATATTGCAATGGACACTATCTGAAACCCTGTTATCAATAATATCTTTAATTTTAATCTCATGAGAACTGGGCCAAAATATTGGTCAAAATTAAATTTTGAAGTATATATGATATATTTACACACATATATGTTTTTATGTATGTTTTTTCTATTTCATATATACAATGAAAAATCACTTCCACGTATAACATATATGTGTTTTTTTTCTATTTCTTTTGTTTGCTATTATTTTTTTTTTCTTATTTCTAATCCTATGTCCCCACTACTGTAAGCACATATACTGGGAAGAAATTTAAAAAGCCATAGCATACATAGATTTTTTTTGTGGTTAATGAGGTATGCAAACCTGTCAAAATAAGCATTATTTCAAAATATTTGGTCAAAATAAATGAAACAGGTGTTTTATTTTCAACTGAATAGACAATATCATCATATCTTTTGGTATTAGAATGATGTCAGCATGCCTCCAGATTACATGAATGACGACATAAGTGATAAATGGTAGAATAAAGCAGTGATACAGATTCCCTATTTGGTAAACCATAGAGATAATAAGTTCAATTTTAAGGAAAGGTGTTCAGTGATAACAGATTGGAACAGATATGAGTTTGTAGTCTCTCGGCTCCAAATCCAACCTTCTTTCCCTGTTTTGTGAACCCTGCACACATTTCTGCCTGTGTGCTTTGTTAGGCATTATTTCCAATAACAAGAGCTAGAGGTGATAATGTGAGGTGAGAGTGGCAAGGCAGCGCTTTCCTTCCGATCGGGGTGCTGCTTCCATAGGGTCCTTTGCCTCAGCTGAAGTTTGCCTCAGCTTCATGAGCCCTCACAGACCAGGTCTAGCCTCACGTTCACAGAAGCTGTGCTCTTACTTGTAAGCTGTGCTGTCTCTACTTGGCTGGCTACTTTTACAGGTGAACTTCAACTATCGTTAGGCCCTGACTAGTATGTGGTTGCTTGTGGAAAAGGTCCAGCTCTGACCTCAAGCAACTGTCTCCCCAGTGGGCAGCTTACTTCTATAGACAAGTTCCCATCTGCCCCCTTCCGTTGGCAATGGCAGACTATTTCTGTGAATCGGCGTGACCCACATCCTCTGGAAAGCTTCTTTGCCACAGGCAGACTGCTTGTCCCCATGTAGTCATGCGTTCTTTAAATCTCAGCGTTCTTTGAAATCTCAGCATTGAATGAAGAAATCTCTCCTAAGCCCTCAATTTCTTTCACTGTCTGATATGTTCCAAACTAGTGGTATAGTGCATTTATTTGCATATGCCAATTCTGGCCTCCTTGGAGTCCTCCTTACCTCTTATGGTAGGTGAATGCTTTTTATAAGTTAATGATTCTTTTAGAAAATGTTCCTTGTTTAAATTACTGGTATATTTTTTGCCTCCTGACTGGACTTTGATTGATAGAAAGATATAATGGAAATCATTTTTTTTCTGTTAAGTCATTCAGCTCTCATATTTTTGGAAGTATATGTACAAAAACAAAACAAAAAATGGAATGAGTATATGAATGTTAGGAAAAGAATACAACATTGTTGAAAAATATTTGTCAGAGAAGAAACTTGATATCCTTGGACACTGGCATGGCTTCCTGAGGAATAAGTACCTCTTTCACTTGCCAAGAGCCAGGATATCTAAACAGGGCTTACGCACTGGACAAATAAATTAATCATACTGTCAACAGTGACAACCAATTTAATCTTTTAAAAAATAGCCAGGTAATTATGGTTTTTTTGACAATTCTACTTAGCAACATTTTAATGTTTTCTTCTGTCAGTGTATCTTGCTTCTTTTTAATGAAGGTAAGAAAAGAGGGTAGAACGTTAGGTTGAGCTTGTATAGTATATGAGAGAGAGAGAGAGAGAGGGAGGAAAACTTATTAAAATAAACATTGGCCTTTATGTTTCATTAACTGGCAGCAAAATACCCAGCAAAATACCCATCTCCCAGCAAAATACCACAGAAAGTAAATTGAACAGAGATGAACTCCCATTTGGTTAGTCTGGGAGTTTTAATTGACTTTACCTTCTCTTCTTCTCAACTTGCTTTTCATTAACGCTCTATCTACTTTTTCTTTATATCTAACTAACTTCTGTTCAATGTGAAAAGCTGAAATATCCCTACTAGACAAATATCTGAGCTTACTGAATCAACAAATTGTGGTTAGTAAGTGGTAGGTTAGAACTGGAAGAAGCCTTTTAGTTGTCTACCCAAATCCTCAATTTCATGGAGAAGGATGACAAAATTAAGGAAATTAACTCAAATATAAACAATGATGGTTTGACATGGGAATGGATGATAGGCATTTAGATCCTTTGGGTGGTGTTCAATTCCATGAACTTAGCTCTCTGCTTATCATATACTCGTGATGATATCAATCTGTGTGAATCTCAAAGTACATCAGGATTTTGCTCAGAAAGCAAAACTACTTATATGAAAGAAATTTTTGTTGATATTACATATATTTGTAACTCCACAATACATGGAATACTAGTGCAATGGTTTGAAGCCATAAGGACCCTCTACACTTCAAATTTTCATTCTTTACTTCATTCAACAAGCAACTATTAAACAACTCTAATGTGTTCCTGGTGTTGACTAGGCATTGGGGAAGGGGAAAGAAAATGAAAAGAGACAAGCAGAAATGTTGATCTTTGATTTCAAAAATTCTAAAACTTATATTTAAAAAAAACATTAGCATATTTGGTAAACATTAGGACATCTAAAATAAAAATAAAGCAGTATAATTCTAAGTAGTAAATTAAATGGGTCATATATTCTAAGCAGAAAGAAAATAACGACCATGATAGCGAGGTAGATTTAATCGGGAAGGTTTTCAGGAAGGCTGAATAACATAATGAACACAAGGTGAAGAGGAGAAAATTTAGGGAAAGTCTTTTCAAATGATAAAACTTCAACAATTCAGGAAGAATGAATTATAAGGAAAATGATAGATGAACCAATGTACATGAAATAGTAATTAATAATTTGATAAAGTGATTTAAAAATATCTATCTGCAGTGTAAGAGAAGGAACGTGATTAAAAGTAGATAGACATAACATAATTTTACTGATGATAGATGATAGATGATAGATAGATAGATAGATAGATAGATGATAGATAAACTTAGCTACATCTGTATTTGTATATACAGGTAACTCTATCTACTATGGACAGTATTTGAGGCCACTTGCATCATAAAGAGTAATTGTACTATTTCTAATGACTGACTTCTTGGTCAAATTTCTAAATTTAACATATAGGGGAGAAAACATTAAGCACTCCATGCTTCAGTCTCCCCAAACGTAAAAGGAGGTGACTGTGGCACTTACCTATAATGTTACTGTGTGGATAAAATGAGGTAACTTCTATAAAGTTTAGCATGGTAATGGTCACTCCATAAGAATTCACTTAATGTTAACTATTTTTAATAAGACTCAAGATAAACCATTAAAATATAAACTTGAAAGAATAGTTCAATTTCTTTAAATCAATAAGTTTTAAAAGTAAAGGACTTAAAAACCCAAAGGTTATAAATAAAATAAATATCTACTTCACGATAGATTTATTGTCATCACAAAAGTTTTGAAAGCATATTGTTTCAGCATTTAAGAGACTGAACTAAAAAAAAATGATATCTAAAAAAATCCACATCTCTTGGGAATATCGGGGGGCTGGGTGTGAGGAACAGTTGTGCATTTCAGTTAGGATGTGTTTTTGTTGTTTTCACATGCTCCAAACCACTGTGTTTTTTGTTTTGTTTTGTTTTTGTTTTTGTTTTTGTTTTTCCTACTATGGAGTTTTTCATTTATTTTTCATTACCTGCCTGATCCCAATGTTTTTGTCTTTGTTTTGTTTTGTTTTGTTTTGTTTTTTAATCTACCACCTCCAGTTAATCTAATACTGAAGACTCTACCAAATAAAGACCTGCATCTGACTAGTGAGGGAAAATAAACAGAAAAAGTATGTTCTAAAAGGAGGGGGATCACTACAGAAGACTTGAAGATACATTTGTATTTGAAAACAGCATTCCCAGAGGTAACCTTTGGTTCTCTTACTTTAATATGTTGCTTATAAAGTATGCATTTCAATCAGGATGTAAGATGATGTTACCATAAATAATTCAAGTCAGTCATCCACTGTACACCATTTAGTATAAAAAGCTAACTGATAAAATATGTAGAATGATCATTTAAATTTTGGACAGCAGACAAGCATTGAGCCAATCATGTACTGATGCTTACTTTCAACAGACTGCATGTTTCTGCCTCCATTGATTAGCACGATGAAAGCCATTGCTTCTTAAAACTATAAATTTTTGAATTGATTTATTTTTTTGGTGAGGTGAAACAAAACAAAGAATTCTCGTATGTTTTCTGGTAGTTGTACCTCTTCTTAGCGGTCGGTTACGTAGAGGCATCTGCATATATCCAAATTGGGTTACGTATGTTACTATTTGGGTGGTCTAATGCTTTACTTATGGAAAACTGTAGAGTTAGGAACTTATTCGAAAGTCAGTTGCTGATTTATTTTCTAGCTTTATTTCCATATGTAAAAATATGTAAATTGTTTGAGGGCCAAGTGTAATGGACATTTCCAAGGATGAATGGTTGCCCCAATAACATGTACCAATTGAATGAATATTTTCCCTCAAATAGCAGTTATATTCTCATGGCCATGATATCAATGTTAGAAAACTAAATGGTCAATTAGGGGTACCTGGGTGGCCCAGTTGGTTAAGCATCTGACTTTGCCTTAGGTCATAACTTCACGGTTCATGATTTCCAGCCCCTCACTGGCTCTCTGCTATCTCTGGCTTCAGATCTTCTGTCCCCCTCTTTCTCTGACCCTCCCCTATGCTCTCTCTCTCCCCAAAATAAATAAACATTAAAAAAAGAAAATTAAATGGTCAATTAGATACTGTTCTGGGAGGGGTGGGGAATACATGGAATACACGGAAACATTACACAAATTAACAAGCTAGTGAAACAATACGCGAGCGCTAATGGTTTTTACCTGTTTTACACACTGCGGTTATAAAGAGCATGTTTTAAATCTTAATGTGTTTGTATGGAACATTAAGAATCTATAAAATTACTTCAGTGGCACACACACAAAAGTGATTACATTTTCTTTCAGTTGTAAACTTAGAAAGAAAATAAACTTTAAATGCTGGCAGTATTAAAACTCATTTGTGTCTAACATAATCCCATGTATTTTTTGATAGAAAAGGTTTTCTGTTGGTCAAAAGACATCAGGGAAATATGTTTTTGACAGGTAAGGTAATACTTTTCAAATGTCTAAGGAGAAATCAAAAAAATTCTATAATAACAATTCTAAAAGAGAATGATTTTTTCCCCCTGAACAATCCGGTTCCATTTTTTATCTCATTGAATGATACATTCCCGTATATCTAACAATGTGTTGGTAGTAAGAGAAGCTTAGTTCAAGTATTACCATTTTAAGGCTGCAGTCTAACCTAGCTATTCAATGTGTCAGTGGTCCACAGACCAGAAGGATGGGCATCATTGGGAAATTCGAGAAAAATGCAGAATCTCAGACTCTGTGAAACAGAATCTACATTTCTTTTTAGAGTTTGTTTGTTTGTTTATTTATTTATTTAGAAATGGAGAGCGAGCGAGCAAGAGTGAGTACACATGAGTGAATGAGGGACAGAGAGAGGAAGAGAGAGTCCCAAGCAGGCTCTGCACTGTCAATGCAGAGCCCAGTGTGGGGCTTGAACCCACGAACCATGAGATTATGACCCTAGCCAAAACCAAGAGTTGGACGTTTAGTTACCTGGGTGCCCCTAGCAAATTTAATTCTAACACAAATAAGAAATCCCAGAAACTAAAATAATTTTAATTTATGGTGGGTTGTTAAAAGGCTTGTGAGGAGTTTATGAAATATTGTGGCATTTACCACAATGCCTGGTGTGCAGAAAGTCCTTACTGGATACTTCGGAAATTAATAAGTAATGATTAATGTAGGCAGAAAATAGGTACAAAATATTTAGTCTTGAATATCAGATTATTTCTATCTTATGCATAAGTAAGACAATAAAAACAGGAAAGGAAAATAATACATCAGCAGAATGCTATTAATATATAAAAATAATATTTTTTTAACAAATAAGATAATGGAAATAAGAATATTCTTAAATTCCTTTCCAAAATTAATATTGTAGTGAAAATTATGTTGATACTTGATATTTTAAAAGGAGATCGCTGAACAAAGATGAAATTTTAACTTCAAACAAAAATATGTGAAGTACTTTCTTTCTATATATACTGTGTACATTCTAAATTGTGTCCCCAAACAGCCTGTTTGTCAATGGAGTGTTGCAACTACTCTTATTTTTCTTTGTAATCCATTGACCTTGGACAAAGACTAGAATATAAAATTTCTCAATAAATGTTAATTGAATATATAATTCAGTAAAGAATATTTTACATGGAATACATTTTTCTTTTAATATAATTAAGATAATTTAAAATTTTTTGTATATTAAAAGAAATATAGTAAGATATAAAGCTCATGACTATATATTTTTTTAATGTTTATTTACTTTTGAGAGAAAGAGAGAGAGAACAAGCATGGGAGTGGCAGAGAGAGGAGAGGGAGACAAATTCTGAAGCAGGCTTGAGGCTCTGAGCTGTCAGCACAGACCCTGATCTGGGGCTCAAACACGAACCGTGAAATCATGACCTGAGCTTAAGTCGGATGCTTAACCGACTGAGCCACCCAGGCACCCCCAGGACTAGCTTTTTAAAAATCTTTTGTGCTTATATATTTTTTTAAGTCCTATGGTTTAATGCTGAAACCTAGCAGCATATATATATATATATATATATATATATATATATATATATAACTGTAACCATTAAACAGTATTGTTTTCATATAAGGAATCAAAACTGGTAAATTGTGATGACAAATATATATTTCGTTTTAATGAGTCGATGAAAGAAAAGTTATATTATTACCACATTTTATGCCAGGCACTATTCCACGTATGCAACGTTTACTTTGCACAGCAAGTAGCATTAAGCCTTATAATCACTATACACAGGCAGTCAGGCTCACACCAAAAGATGAATTACCTAAGGCACCTGACATGTGGGAAGATTCAAAACCAAGTCTCTCAGACTCTTAACACTCTAGCATTTTGCTTCCGAACTGCTTTCACAAATATCATTTTTAATTAGTCCTCCATTTAAAGATTGCATTTCATAGAGGAAGAGATTTACTCGATGTCATAATAACTAAGATAAATAAAACTCAGTTCTTTTCATTTTACAGCTTTTGAGCTATTCCATATACTAAAATAGTATGTGGAAATGGTCAAAACAGGAGGAATACCACAAAACATGGAAAAGAATACAATGATGCCATACCTAAACTGAAGCGAGGGAAGGGGAAGTGATTACCTGTGTGTAGTGTGTGTGTGTGTGTGTGTGTGTGTGTGCGCGCGTGTGCATGTGCGTTTCTGGAAACTCTTTATTAAATGATCAATTTGTAGTCTTGTTCACTTTTATTAGCTGTGTTTTGGGGGAAAATACATTATATGAAGGCTTGACCAAAAGCAAAGAAAAACTCAGCAGACTTCAGCGAGATTAAATGTTTCTCAGAAGTTCAGATCATTGTGGTCATTTATCTATAGTTGATTACATCCATTTATCAAACCTCTTTTGCTTTCCCCACTGTTTTTTTTTCTTTTCTTTTCTTTTTTTTTTTTTTTTAGTACAAGTTAGCTTCCTTCTCCAGTCAGTGATAAAGTAACTTTACATGATGCTATTTTTCTTTAAATAATTGTCTCCTCTGACCAATATTACTTTCTTCATTTCCTGTGTCGTTGCTTCTGATTATTCTTTAAGCAGTTTTAATGATGGAAGAAATATAGATCTTTGGTATTTTTAGCTGAATTATCTATTACTATTCTCGTATATATTTGAAGAATTACTAAAGCTAGAATATGAAATTTTAGGGTTTAATATAGCACAGTTTTGGAAAAGTTATGAACATTTCAAATGATGTTCTTCTTTTAAAATTGTTATTTACTTTTGAGAGAGACAGAGACAGAATGCGAGTAGGTTAGGGGCAGACAGAGACGGAGACACAGATCTGAAGCAGGATCCAGGGTCCGAGCTGTCAGCACAGAGCCCGACTCAGGGCTTGAACTCAGGAACTGTGAGATCATGACCTGAGCTGAAGTTGGCCGCTCAACCGGCTGAGTCACCCAGGAGTCCTGATACTCTCCCTTTAAAAGGCCACATTTCATTTAGAGTTCAGACACTGAAGATAGACTTACTTATATTATAGAATATGAAACTATGCAGTTTATTTTAAAATAGTAAACACTACTAAGAATAATCCTTTATTGAATTAAGAAGATCTACTGCTTATAAGTGACCAAGTAATGCAAAAGAAATGAAAGCACACCAAGTAATTAATACTCATCCTATAATTCTGTTAAACTGTTTCTAAAATTTCTAGTGTGCACAGTGAGTGGACTATAAAAATAAACAATACTTATGTCACAATTGAGTAAAAATCAGTATGTCACAAATAATAATTTGAAACAATGTGACTCAAATATAAACTTCTGCAAAGATTTCTAGTCTTAAATCTGATATAATTTTATTGATTGATTGATTGATTTTAATATGAAATTTATTGTCAAATTGGTTTCCATAAAACACCCAGTGCTCATCCCAAAAGGTGCCCTCCTCAATACCCATCACCCACCCTCCCCTCCCTCCCACCCCCCATCAACCCTCAGTTTGTTCTCAGTTTTTAAGAGTCTCTTATGCTTTGGCTCTCTCCCTCTCTAGCCTTTTTTTTGTTTGTTTGTTTTCTTCCCCTCCCCCATAGACTTCTGTTAAGTTTCTCAGGATCCACATAAGAATGAAAACATATGGTATCTGTCTTTCTCTGTATGACTTATTTCACTTAACATAACACTCTCCAGTTCCATCCACGTTGCTACAAAGGGCCATATTTCATTCTTTCTCATTGCCATGTAGTATTCCATTGTGTATATAACCCAAAATTTATCCATTCATCAGTTGATGGACATTTAGGCTCTTTCCATAATTTGGCTATTGTTGAAAGTGCTGCTATAAACACTGGGGTACAAGTGCCCCTATGCATCAGCACTCCTGAATCCCTTGGGTAAATTCCTAGCAGTGCTATTGCTGGGTCATAGGGTAGGTCTATTTTTAATTTTTTGAGGAAACTCCACTGATTGTCTTCCAGAATTTTCATAGTGTAGCCTCATGTACATATTAAAGCATATCTGAGTGAACATTGCCATTTGTATTAGTCAGAATAAACACAGACTCTGATACTTTATAAACAGATCAGAATTGAAATGAGATAATTCTATGTATCTAAATGACTGAATGATTTTTACATTTATATGTACACATTTTTTTTTAAATGCTAGAAAAATACCTGGATTTAGAGTCAGAATTTTTGATTTCCCATCTTGGCCTGTCCACTCAGAAGCTTTTTAACTTAGAAGAAGTTACTTTAATTCTCTGAGAAACATTTTTTTTATTATGTTTTGAATGCGTCCTCTAAAGTCCATTTCCTTCATTCTAAACATCTAATTATATGTCCCTTCTTTAGGAAAGCAAAACAAAATAGCAACAATTATATCCACACTTCACAAAAATAAAACCTTCATCAGCTTCGCCATCTTCACTGGTATAAATTACCCCCTTGCTAGTTCCTACCTTCCTTCCTTCATTTAGTTTTAGACCACAGGTAAAAAACATTAAGTCATTGAAGTAGATTATTTTCATTAACGTTAAGCACATTATCACCATCACTAGAATGCCACTCTTATTTTAATGTTCACTATTCATTGTATTTCTTTCATATCCGTATGAAAATGGATATTTTCCACTGATATTTATGCAAAAACTTATGTATGTATGTAGGTATTTATCTGAAAAATAATGCCCTTATAAAATATGTAGTATGGAGTTATTTGTGTATTATGCATGTTTAAATATACATGTAAAGTAGTTTGCTTTTCTGACCTTCAAGGTGTTCTCTGAAATGTATATTCCAAAGTGGGATTTCTAGGTCGTATTTTATTCACAGCAGTACATAAGTGTTTCCCATTTTTTCACATCCTACGCAATACTTTGTTTTATATAACTTTCTTATTTTTGCCATTCTGGGTGTGAAGTGGCATCTCAGTTTAAATAGTATTTCCTTGCATACTAGATGCTATCATCTCTTGATACTTTTATGTCACAGTGAGTTCCATCCTCAAAGAGGCTCTATTGGATATGTGTTTAATTTTAATGCCATCATAGGAAGATTTTAGAACTTTCCAGTTGAAATGCTAGAGTTAAAGTCACTTATCGGAATACTATCCACTTTGTTAAACAAAGGGAGTATCTCGGGGCAGGGGGGGGGCAGGTGATTCAGTCTAATTTCCTGTCACCTGCACTCTCAGGTAAATAGTAAAAATGATACCTGTTGAGAGGAAGGTAACTTCTCATTTAAATTCCTTTAATAGGGTGTCTCTGTCTAAGAATAACCTGCGATAAACACACCCCTTTAAGAATTCTGATGTTTATTCAATCTCCAATACAAAATGGAGATGTGTCATAATTGAAATGCTTGGCACTGTGTGACCCACCCTACAAACCTCATCAGGGACCTGTGCCAGGGATACATATCCCACTTAGAGAGGTGGGGGCCTGGGAGCTGCTTTAGTTTCCCAGACCTCCATTTGCTTCACTGAGCCTCTTGCTACCTATATGCTCGAAATTATTTATAAAGGCGTGTCATTTTGGGGCGCCTGGGTGGCTCAGTCGGTTGAGGTTCCGACATCGGCTCAGGTCATGATCTTGCGGTTTGTGGGTTCAGGCCCGCATCAGGCTGTGTGCTGATAGCTCAGAGCCTGAAGCCTGTTTTAGATTCTGTGTCTCCTTCTTTCTCCGCCCTCCCCAATTTGCGCTCTGTCTCTCTGTCTATCAAAAATAAATAAACATAAAAAAATAAAAATAAAAATAAAAAGAAAGGCATGTCATTCAGTGAGGTTTCTAAGTTTAGTTGATTGGATAGTCTGATCCTGTGTTTAGGTCATTGGTCACTTTCTGTTATTAAATCAGTTTCATTTGATAACGGAGTGCATTTTCAGGCATTAAAATTTTCACTGTTGTTCCATTTCAGACATCCATCTCACATCCAGCCCAAAGCCTCCAAATTCAGAGTGAGATCTGAACCTGGGCTCAAGGACCTACAATAGGGAAGAGAGACACTGCTTGCTCTTTCCTTACCCTCCTCGCTCACTGCCTCCATCCATTCCTGCACTGATAACTCTTCCATCATTGGGGTGAGAGGACAAGTGATTAGGGTAAAGACAAAATTCTTAGACGACTGCCACGCCATGAACTCAAATGTAAGTGACAACTCTACTGCAGGTATTCAAATGCTCTCTTTTCTAGGCTCCCATTTTTTTTTTTATTATTTATTTATTTTTTTAATGTTTGTTTATTTTTGAGAGAGAGAGAATGAGAGGGGAAGGGGCAGAGAGAGGGAGACACAGAATGCGAAGCAGCCTCCAGGCTCTGAGCTCTGAGCTGTCAGCCCAGAGCCCCACGGGGGGCTCAAACTCCCGAACGTGAGATCATGACCTGAGCCTAAGTAGGACCCTCAACCAACTGAGCCGCCAGGCACCCCAAGTCTCCCCCTTTTTACATTAACGTTCTTGGAGGCCTCGTGAAGTCATAGAAAGACAAATCCCTGGTGTGGAAAATGTATTTTCATGAAAGCTGACATCTTGTGATCCTGTCTCCCTTGGCTCCTGCTACTGGCACCTCATGCCTTGTGAAGGGTCTGCAAGAGAGTTCCTGGGTGAAGTTTGATATGTCCATACTGCTCACTGAACCCTGGAGGTGTATCTAAACTCGCCCTCAAAATGCATGGTACAAAAAACATTGATATCCACTAAGGAACTACCACCTTTACCACATAATGAAACACTTTCTGCTCACTCTACCCATTCTACGACTTAGAGGAAACAGGAGCTGTGGAGGAGAGAAAGGAAGAAGAGTACAGAGAAGTAGAATAGATCATGCTCCCATTTGTCTCCTTGTGAAGGATGCTAAGCCATGGTTCTGGTGGGAGCCCAGAATAAGATAATTTTACTTGTGGTAAGACTCAAGTTTGATATAGTATGGACAGGACTTTAGAATATCTGAAGATTAATAGCCATCACAGAGTAAGACTAGCCACAAAAATAAAACTAAAGAGAACTCTCTGAGATGTACAGAGATTATGAAACGGTAGCGCCTGAGTATAGGAGTTGACTAATAATAAATCTCTTTCTTGTTTGTGCCCCATTAAGTCAACCCATTCAATGAATCATCTGAGTTTTTTGCCTAAATTATCTTTTTCTGGCTCTACACATTTTTTTTTTTGGGGGGGGGAGGAGGTTCCTGGCTTTTTTGACTTCTCTCTCAGCAAAGTATTATAAAACTTATTGAGTCATTCATAGCTTTTGTCTTCATCTTCCATTCTCAAATAAATATATTAACACAACTTCTATTTCTTTTGTCCATTAAAGCTGGTTTTCTAAAATAGATTCTTCAGTATTTATCTTACTGAGATTCACTAATGCTGTCAGTTTTTAAACTCTGTTTCTTCTAGGTTACATGATATTATTTTGTCTGATCTTTCCTTCCCAGTCCTTTGTATTCACATGTATGGACCTTGATTTTTAAACATTGGCTCTACCAAGGACTTGTAAACTGGTCCATTGTTCTTTTTCTGTACCTTCTCCTTGGTTGATTTAATTTACTCTCCTGATTAAAAATTCCATCAATATGCTAATGATTCCCAAGGCCTCTCTTTAGCTCTGACCTCACCCTGCATTTCTATCTCATCTATTTAGTGCTTGTAAGTCAGGTCTGTATGTCTCAAAGTCATCTTAGGCTTGTAATTTTCAAAATAGAATTGAATATTTATTGTCATAAGTCTAATACATATATATATATATGTATATGTATATATATGTATATATATATGTATATATGTATATATGTATATATATGTATATATGTGTGTGTGTGTGTGTATATATATATATATACACATATATATATATATATATGTATATACATATATATATATAACTTTGTGGCAACTAAGTGGCAAAATGTAACTTAGTGGCAAAAATGTATCCTGGGTACAGAAATCTGTAACCTGGAATCTATCCTATAATTCTTCACCTTCTCAGACTTCCAGTCAATTATCAGCACCTCTAGAAAACATCTCTGAAATGCCCTTCCCTTTTGCTGCTGTTAGGTCACACTGTACATGCCTTTATTTCAATGCCTATATTGGATTCAGTCCACTTATATGTTTGTCTCTTTCATTAAAGAGTATGCCTCTTCAGGACAGGAATTATTAGGCAACTCTATAGTATATTTATTACCTAAAATGGAATATACAACCAATAAAATATATATTCCATATGTATTTTCTGCCTCGAATGAACTTTCAACATTATCTTTCAAAATAATTTTTCCTCTTCTTACATTAGTAAGATTTCGCTGAATCAAGATAATAATTTATATAAAATACTTTCTGAACAGAGATGTGATGTGCAAATATTAGCTGTGGCCAACCATCTCAGTTGCTTTCTGCAATGAGGTAGAATATAAATAAACAACAAAAATGATCACTAAATCTAATGTATAAATTATTTTCCTTGCTGTTTAACCATATGCAATGCCAATTTGTATCAAATTATTGACTCGATTACAATGCCACTTCAGAGAGAATACAAGAAAAGTACAAGAATGCTTCAGCCAATTGCCATAAAAATAAATTTAACAAGTTCAGTCTGTTTCCACTACTATTGCATAATGTACTATCTCCTTTCTTTTGCATACAACGAAGTCCTTCCCTTTCAAATAAACTTATTTGCCCTTGCTGTATACTGAGTGTCTATAACCAGTTTTTTACTTCTATTTCCTGAAAGAACATTAACTTATTTTTTACACACCTACTGATGCTTTTTCTTCACCTTGCTTCTACATTCTTTCTCATTACAATCTTGCTTCTACATCCTCTTGGTATTTATTATCCCCAGCTTTGTGGAGCATTTGGCAATACTGACCCCATGTCCTCTATGGCATATATTTCTTTCTTATCCAAATATTGTTCCAACCAACTGCTCATTCTTTCTCTCCCTTCATTGCAGAGAAGGCAATACATTTCCATTGATTTATTCAGTCAGAAACACATATTAAATGTCTCCTGTGTGTTAGCATTTTGCAAATAATAACACATCGCCTGTTCCCAAAGAACTTACTGTGTTGATGGGAAGGAAGATATATAATGAACGTAAACTTAATATCATTTTCCTGGTAGTGAGGTCAGCGAAGACACAGAGAGAAAGGCTTTCTGAGCAAGCTGTGAGCATCCAGAAGGTTAATACTTGTTTTTGATCCAAAAACTATTAAAGGAAAAATTAGACACCATATTAAATGAATACAATGAGAATTTTCCTATCTAATGTTTACTCCTTTGTAAAGGAGGAATAAATTAAACTGTGAATCTTTGAGATATTCCTCTTAAAATACAGATCAAGAATAGTTTTACATTCTTAAATGATATTACTTTAGAAATTCCTGTGCTGATTTCCCACTTTCTATAATTAATTCATCCTTTAAAAATGAGCTCACTGGGGAAGAAGCTATATAATATCCATATGATATTTTTCCTTTTCCAGTACAGTGTGTATCTAATTCAAGTGCAGTAGTCTGCTGTAGCACAAAGTTTTTATCATGTCTTTTGTGATATTTTGTACTGATGGGAGATCTCCTGTCACTCAGAATGATCTTGCACAGTCTTGTGAGGACTCATACATATGAAAAATAATCCTTCATGACAGTTTCCTCCAATTTAAGACAGCAATTTCTTCCATATCTGCCTGTATTATTGATAACCGTCATTGGTAAAAGAGAATTGTCTGCAACCTAGTGTAGATGAAAATGAATAGTGTTAGAGATTAACTATAAATGTAACCTTGCTAGAGAAATTATGTCAATTTAAGACATATTGTCTCTTGAAGATAGACAAACACTAAAGAGCTGGGCCATCCAGTTTATGGAACAATGTTTTCTCATCTCCCTTAATAAAATCAAAACTAACTTTTTTTTTCTTTTTTCCATTCTTCCTTCCCTTGTTCCTTTCTCTTTCTCTCTCTCTTTCTTTTTAACATGGTATATGTTAATTAATCATATCATAATTCCTGTGTACCATTGTTATGAGGATTAATTATGAAATGTTTATTACAGAATTTGTAACATAATTGCTATTTGTGTGTGGTAATATTATTTTATCAGACCCTTATCACTATCTTACAGAACATTCAAGTATAAACTTCTGTACCTTATATTGCAAGTCAAGGGCTATAATTTCCTCTCTTATGCTGTGTGTGGTGGGCACATTTGTACCCAGAGTCATTAATGCCCTAATTGCTGAAAGCTATGAATATGTTATCCTACATCGCAATAGAAACTTTGCAAGTGTGATTAAGGTTAAGGACCTTAAAATAGGGAGATGATCATGAATTATCAGGATGAGTTCAATATACTAACATGAGTCCTTAAACCAAAGTGTATTCTCTTTCTGTAATCAAGCAACATGAGTCAGGCATAAAAAGAGAGATCCCAATCATGAGAATACTTCTGCCAAAACAGTTAAATGCTTACTTTTGATACTGCTAGTGAATCTCAGAA
Organism: Panthera leo; assembly: GCF_018350215.1. Lineage (NCBI taxonomy): Eukaryota > Metazoa > Chordata > Mammalia > Carnivora > Felidae > Panthera > Panthera leo. The sequence goes on from NC_056682.1 coordinate 175,400,952, forward strand.
GCAATTAGATGAGAAAGATGGGAAGAGAGAAAAAATAAGGAGAGAGGTAGGGGTAGCAATAAGGAAGAGAAGGAGGACATCAGGAAGTAATATGTTAAGAACTAATAATAACTAATTAGAAAATAAAATAAGACTATGGAGACACCATTAAAAATGGCAACAAATTCTAGGGGCACCTCGGTGGCTCAGTTGATTGAGCATCTGAGTCTTGATTTCAGCTCAGGTCATGATCTAGGGTCATGGGATGGAGCCCTGTGTCAGGATCTGCACTGAGTGTGGAGCCTGTTTAAGATTCTCTCTCTCAGGGTGCCTGGGTGGCTCAGTCAGTTGGGCGTCCGACTTTGGCTCAGGTCATGATCTCACAGTTCATGGGTTCGAGCCCCGCATTAGACTCTGTGCTGACAGCTCAGAGCCTAGAGCCTGTTTCGGATTCTGTGTCTCCTTCTCTCTCTGCCCCTCCCCTTTTCACACTCTGTCTCTGTCTCAAGGATAAATAAACATTAAAAAAAAATTAAAAAAAAAATTTCTCTCCCTCTGCCCCTCTGCCCCACTCGCACTCTCTCCCTCTCTCTTTGAGACTATATATATATATATATATATATATATATATATGCACATATGTATGTATATATAAATATATATACATACATATGTGTATATATGAATGATTCTAACAAATATTACACAAAACATAATTAAAAGAAAAATGAAGACATGGTCGAAAGACAATAGATTTTCATTTGAAACAAAACAATAGCAATATGACAAATGGTCTTCAAAGCAAAGATTATTCTAAGAAAAATGAAGGAGGGCAATGTTTTTTTTACCAGAAATCAAGACATATTATAAAAATATACTAAAGAAAAGCTAGTAGTTTTATACAGAATAATAGCAATGACAGAATAATAGAAAGATTTGTTTAGAGAAAATCTTTTTACCTTGATATATGGAAATATACCTTAAAAAACAGAAAGCAAGAATCTTAAAGAACTGAGAAATTTTGCCATATTTAAAATAAATACTTTGTAAAAGAAAAGACATTCTGAATGTTTACTAAGCAAAAGACAAAGGAGTATAAACATGGGAATAAAATTAATCAGTACAAAATTATGAACAAGTAATTTACGAGAAAATAAATCAGAATATACAATAATCTAAGAAAGAATTCTTCATAATCATACAGAGCAAAAAATATGTTGCCTTGATGTACATGTATTAACATGGATGCATTTTCTAAACATTATGTTCAATGAAAAGTTAATTGCTATGAGACAGGATAATAGGACACAACTTAAGTGAATCATGAACTTATTTTATAAAGAGTACCATCCTAAAGTTTGTGGCTATGCATATATTCAATATATAGAAATATGTCTATGGACCAAGAGACACCATTTTTTTTCTGGAGATGTCTGTTGGGCAATGGAAGTAGGAAAAATATTCATGCATAATAGTTTCGAGTATTGTGCCCAGTTGTGTCTATAATATTAGTCTCTGATTTTTATCTTAGAAACAAAATTAAAACGTGGGAACAATCAATCAGGCTTTTTGACCTGTTTTGTAATAGTATATTTTCATTAAATAACATTGCAACCCATTTCAATTTTTACCATAAATTGTAAAAAAATTTGGAGTTAAACGCTTTGACTTGATTTTTGTGAGATTATTTGTGTCTCCCCATTGGCATAGAATTAACTGTTTTTTTGTTTAATGTTTATTTATTTTGAGAAAGAGACAGAGAGAGAGAGAGAGCACTAGTGGGGGAGGGACGGAGAAAGAAACACTGAATCCAAAGCAGGCTCCAGGCTCTGAACTGTCAGCACAGAGCTTGACATGGGCCCAGACTCACAGACTGCAAGATCATGACCTGAGCTGAAGTGGGACGCTTAACAGTCTGAGCCACCCAGGCACCCCTAGAATTAACTATTCTTCTTAACCACTGCAAATGTGAAATAAAGCAAGCAAAACTGCAACTTACATTTAAAATACATAATGCATTATTCAGTTGAACTCTGCTTTACATTTCTAGAAACACAAAAGGTGGCAGGAGCCTTACCTTATTCTCAAATAAAAATCTGAAAAATATTTAAGCTTTGAGAATTTTTCCTTCATTGATTCATTCATGGTTTTCATCTAGGCTTGCACATATATTAACCTAAGCAGAGTGCTATTTAAAAATAAAACAGTACTTAGAAAAGTGCTAGAATTCTTGTTATATGGAATTTTTTCTTTCCACTTTATATAAGCGTAGAAAATTACTTTTTCTGACTAATGCCGAATATCTGCTTGGAAAAGACCAAAGAAATTTTTATTCTGCCAGATGACAGGGTTTGAGGAGGAGAGATATGTGAGTAACAGCATGACAGCTAAAGAGGTTGGCAGGCCTATTAAATAAATACTTTCCTGTTGATTATCAGAGTAATGTGCCTTTTGTTTCTTACGTACTCCGTGTTATGCCATCAAAATGACCTCCTTAAAAAGGTTTGAATGAAATAATGTATGTAGGTAGTTACACTCATTTATCACCAAAATAAATACAACATTTATATTTCTATAAGTGGATATGTGATAAAGTTTTCAAAGTATAAAATCTCAAGCTTTAATTTTTTTTTATTTCACAATAACTAGAAACCTGACTCATCCTAGTTGACAAAATTGCATAAATGTGATATATGCGTGTGTGATTCAGAAAGTTAAAGTCATACTTAAAACAATTGTAATCATTTGTTCTTGACACTAAAAAGTCACAATCACTCATTTTGACACCACAATGATGGGTTCTTTTTATAGTTCACTCAGATGTTCTAAGAACTTAAGGAATTGCAGTTAAATTACTTACATTTAAATGCCATTGCTACATCATCGACCTGTTCAGATTTTTTAATCAGCCTTAGCAATGAAGCCCTAATACGTATTTTAGATATTTAAATTTAAAAAAAAGGACTGAACAGAATGCTATTTAGAAATCAAACAAATCTTTCTTACCTAAAATTGATGAAAAATTCTCTTGCAGTTCCTTTAAATGCATTGCCATATGTTCATCCATGTAGTTTTATTTGCTACGAATTTTTCTTTTATTGAATTATATTTCAAATAAATATAAAAGTATTAATTATAGGCTTAGTTACATTCTTTAATGATATTGAATGAATATTTTAATATCCCTGTAAACTTCAGTTGCCAATTAATCTTTCTAAAAAGTTTGAATATTCTTATTGGCTAAGGCGAAGATTGTCCATCACTTATGAGCAATGGACTCCTAGGGGACCAAAAATGACTATAATCCCTTTTAATCTGTATAGTTAAAATTTTCCTCTGTATTCAGAATAATCTTAGATGTTTGTTTTGCTGTTATTCATATGTAGAGGTAGCTGTGATTAATCATAGTTTCAAAGTAAATTTATATTTTTGTTATTCAGTTAAGCACATTTTCCATTGATGAATAGTAAGCATAAAGAGTATCTTGTGGTAGTCTGAAAATATTTAGACATCAAAAGAGTTCCTCACAGTAGATCAATTGGAAGATAGTCTGGCCACTGTTTGTCATTTTAAGAATTACTAAAGTGGTTTAATGTTTTCAATGTGCTCTCATTTTTCATGAAATATTTTAATATGATGCCATTAAAATTATTTTCCTTACAAAATTGGTATTGTAAATTTCTTTCAAGGCAGCAAACACCTAATAGGTAAAATTTGTTTTAATAGGAAATAATAAATTGCATTTTAAAGTTTATTTATTTTGAGAGAGGGAGAGAGAGCATGCAAGTGTGTCCTTGAGCGCGCGCGCGGGCGCACACACACACACACACACACACACACACACACACACACACACACGAGTGTATGGGGGAGGGGCAGAGAAAGAAGGAGAGAATCCCAAGCAGACTCCCTGTTGTCAGCCTCAGTCTCAATCTCACAAAGCATGGGATCATGATCTGAGCCAAAACCGAACCAAACTCAACTGATTGAGCCACCCAGGCACCCCAGTAAAATACATTTTGAAAAGATATAGTTGGTGAGGGAGATAGGATACTCAGATTGTGAGTTAATTATATATATTTATATTATACATTTTATATAACTGTTTAATATTATATGTTTTATATATTATATATAATTATATATTTAATCATTATCTAGACAACTCTCATTTTGTTTTCTATATTCCAAATATATCTCACATTTAGAGCAGACAAAAATGGGCAGGCGTTACATTATAGTTATCTACTACAGCCATGATTGTATTTTGCCAGAAGATTACATTAATGAACAGTATATGATGTTAATGACATGGCTAAGTAAGAGTTTTATAACTGACGTGTACTAGTATGAACTATTCTGCTACATGCCTTGCTTGGTATACATAATGTCTGTAGTTCATGAATATAAATTAAAAATAAAAAGAATTCTAAAATAAAATATGTTCTTAATATTTAGCCAACTGTTATGACAATTAACCTGTGTCTGTTACCTCACAGGGTGCATTTTCATATCAGCGGTAATATATTTTGTGTGGTGTGCTTATATAGCTGTCAGTGATGTATTTTAGTGTTGTTATGTTGATAAATATGGAAATTTGGTAAGAATGGTTCATCTATCTGTTTAACCCTTTCAGGTTTTTTTCTGTTATATCCATGACCTATGGTAGTCCAGTCTGGTAACCTGATATTTTGTTAACACATTTTTCAAAGTTTGTATGTGTGTGTATATGTGTGTATGTGTGTGTGTGTATGTGTTTGTTTAATTAAGACTCTTATAGTATTTTACCACTGATGTAATCTATAACCAATAATGATGTCTCAATACAATTATCTCCCAGCTATTAGGTTAAAACCTATTTATCTGGGAAAACCTTTCTAAATTAATGGATTTAATGTTTTCAACATATAGTATTCTGCCAAATGAGGAACTGCTTCTCATGAAAAGAAACTCACTTAAAGTGTGTGTGTGTGTGTGTGTGTGTGTGTGTGTGTGAGAGAGAGAGAGAGAGAGAGAGAGAGAGAGAGAGAGAGAGGAAGGTGTGTGTATGCTGTGGTGTGCTTTGTAAATTTGCAATCTTTCCAATTGTGAGACATATAGACACCTCATAAATGATTCACACGGTGCCCAGAGGTACAGTAAACGAGGGCAAACTGATGTCATGAATACATGTTTGTATAAAGCTCTATAAATAATAAATTAGTTCTCTGTTGTAGAGTCAGAATATAGTGCTTATGTCTAATAAATGGTGAACATGAAATTATGCAATTCTTTATTAAGAAAATGTGTCTTCTATAAAGGTAATATGTACCCCTTTGCTCTTTGTAATGATTGCTTCTGAAGAATAACAATGAAAATATAATAAATTGTTTAAAATAAATTTTCTAATATATATTGTTGGAAAGTAGGGAACTTCCATTAATTTCTAGTTCAGTACATTGTCCGTATGTATATATGTGTTTGTATGTATGTATGCTGGTTGGATACTACTACAAATTGACTATGCTAAAAATATTAAATGAAAGGAATAACAGGGAAGAAATTTTATGTTTAACCTTCCACTTAGCAGACTTCTATAGCTTGATAAGCTTATAAGGTATTTGAGAGTCGGTGTTATAACATACTTATTTATATGCAGATGTATAGTAGCTTTGTTGGTAGTCATAAAGTGTAGTTTTTAAATCAATTTTTAATTATTTTACCTAGGGAAACATGAATATCAGAAGTACTTAAGAAAAATGAAACTTCTGATTAAACACAAACTTCTCCTATGTCTGCTAAAATGACAATAATGGAATTTTTTAAGTTCATTTGTTTATTTATTTATTTATTTAGAGCAGGATCAGGGGAGGGGCAAAGAAAAGGGAGATAGATAATCCCAAGTAGGCTCCACACATGGGGCTTGAAACCATTAACCATGAGATCATGACCTGAGCCAAAACCAAGAGTCAGGTGCTTAACCGACTGAGCCACCCAGGATCCCCAACTATAATGGAATTTTTAAAGGTATTTCCCACAAGGACAAAACATAAAAAAGAACAGCAATATATATGATGAGATCTGGTAGGAAGATAGATGAATAGGAACTGATTTATTTGAACCAAAAGCTCTGAGTCTAAGTTAAGAAAGAATGACAGAAAGAAAGAGAGAGAAAAAAAAACAGAGAGAAAGGAAAAGGCAGGGAAGAGGAGGAGAGGGGAAGGGAAAGGTAGGGAAGGGAAGCGACTAGGAGAGGAGAGGGGAGGAGGGGAGGGGAGGGGAGGGAAGGGAAGGGAAGGAAGGGAAGGGAAGGGAAGGGAAGGGAAGGGAAGGGAAGGGAAGCGAAGGGAAGGGAAGAAAGAAAGGAAGAAATAAAGTGATTATACTATAAATGTGCCAAACACTGAAGATGATATGGGTGGGGAAGTATGATGGAGTAAGAAAAACGAGAGGATACTGTGACAGTCTTTTTGAAGAAAAAGAAGACTAGTGGATCTATTCTACAGCCCTCAATGTTCCTCTGCCTTCTGGAAGAAGCTTGGATATTTAATATCTCCAAAATATGAGAGAGGTTTCTGGACATCAGGCACAATGGAGAACTCAGGTACCACTGAGACTGCATGTTGAAAAAGACCACTCTCCATCACTCAACACTCATGCGCTCTATGAAGAATATTTGTATGAATGTTCTTTTGGGTTTATCATATTTCAGGGAAAGAAGACTATTCTAATACCCCAGTGGATTATAAGCCACCTGGTTATCAGTGTTTTGTTTAACACATGGAGGAAGTATGTAATCAATACTTCAATTCAATCAGTTTCTTAATTTTCAATCACTAAGTACAAAGTGAGAGCTACAGATCACCACCTATTTAAGAAAAAAAAAGTCTAAAGAAAATATGTTAAGGAGACGTCTAAAATTAAAAGCAGAAGCAAAAGGAAACCAAGGAATAAATACAAATTGAAAGAAACGGGTAAAACTGGGCTAGTGAAACTTAAAATATCATCATTCACGTTTTTAGCCTTTTGAGTATCTGTAATAACAGAAAAGATTGCTATAATAACTAATTTCTCACCAAAATATGCAAGCTTAAAGTATGAGAGCAGAAAACTAAAATTTAGTAGAAATACTGGAAGATAGACATGCCAAAAATTCTCCCAGGAAAGAAAACATATGAAAACTGGAAATGGCCTATAAAACTGGTAAATGTTATTTTTCAGAAGAGTGAACTCAGGAAATTAACAAGCCAACACATTTCTGCTAATTTTTCAACTCTTTTTGCATGTGTCAGAGAGATACAAGGCACAAGATATGTGAAATGCTGATTCTTGGAAGCTGATAATTAAAAGCTTCTTTGAAAAAATGTTTTTGAATGTTTTGTTTGTTTGTTTTTGTTTTTGAGAGAGACAGAGACAGAGTGCAAGCAGGGGAGGGGCAGAGAGAGAGGGAGACACAGAATCTGAAGCAGGCTCCAGGCTCTGAGCCTTCAGCACAGAGCCCGATGCGGGGCTTGAACCCACGAACCATGAGATCATGACCTGAGCGGAAGTTGGACACTTAACCAACTGGGCCACCCAGGCGCCCCTAAAAGCTTCTTTGATTCGCTCTTCACTTAGAGCAAGTGGAATTGCTGACTCTTAGGGAACTTAATCATCTGCAACTTAAACCCATCTCCAGTGTCTCTGGATAGGGTTAAATTTTGTAATAATCCGAAGACATTAAGAATGTCTTCCAGACAATCCACTTCAAGGCTTTAGAAGAATAAAGGCCATGCCTGGTTGGATAAAATGGGTGTGTCTTTAGAGTCAGGGCCTGCAAAACAGCTCAGAATCAAAGGTAAAAGAGAAACCTTCCAGGCTAGCCTGGCACTTTCCAATCTATCGCTAGATATATAAATAAATATTAATATATATTTATATTATATAAATTATTATATTATAATATATAATATAAATATATATTAATATGTATATATTAATATTTTTAATATTTAGAGAGAGAGAGAGAGCACAGGCAGGAGAGGAGCAGAGACAGGGGGAGACACAGAACCCGAAGCAGGCTCCAGGCTCTGAGCCATCAGCACAGAGCCTGATGTGGGGCTCGAACCCATGAGCCATGGGATCATGACCTGAGCCGAAGTCAGATGCTCAACTGACTGAGTCACCCAGGCGCCCCAAAATGTGTATGTTTTAATCTTTACCCTGACTTTTCTCCTTTTAATCTATTCTGCTTTGAAGGCTGAAAAAAATCTGTTAAAATTTGGATCACCTTGCCAGTCATCACGAACATCAACAGCTTCGTTTTTGACTAGTTGTGGTATATATATTTTTAGAATTTTGCCTGGTAGTCAACTATTATCTTTCTCTTTTAATGGCCACATTCTCATATAGCTTGTGTTTTATGTAAATTCTTCCCAACCTTAGCAACACCATGTGCAAGGGAATTAGAGCTAAGTCTCCATAGTACACAAAGCCCATCTATTGTTTTGTTTTGTTTTGTTTGGCTCCAGTGAGAAGAATACATAAAAAATTGTTACTTAGGGGGTGTCTGGGTGGCTCAGTCGGTTGAGTGCCAACTTAGGCTTGGGTCATGATCTCAAGGCTTGTGAGTTCCAGCCCCGCATTGGACTCTGTGCAGACAGCTCAGAGCCTTGAGCCGGCTTCGGATTCTGTGTCCCTCTCTCGCTCTGCCCCCGCGCATTGTTCATGCTCTGTCTCTCTTTCTCAAGAATAAATAAAAAGCATTTAAAAAAATGTTACTTAGGAAATAATTGCACACCAACTTTGTATCTACTTTATAAAAAGTGAAAAGTTTTATTTCAGGGAAACTTTGAAATGAGGAATAACAAGAACCACCTTAGTTTCAATCTTGTAAAATTATGCATTTTCTTTGCTTATGTGGTAAAAGATCCCCTGGTGTGTGTATAATACACTGAGTGTAGTTTTAAAGTAACATATAACATAGATGGAAAATGTTACGAAATTTACTCTAAAACCTATTTTTTAATGTTTATTCAATTTTGAGAGAGAGAGACAGAGCATGAGAAGGGGAGGGGCAGAGAGAGGGGTGGGGACAGAGAATCTGAAGCACGCTGACAGCAGAGAGCCCAATGTGGAGCTCAAACTCACGAACCACAAGATCACGACATGAGCCAAAGTCGGATGCTGAACCAACTGAGCCACCCAGGAGCCCCTTCCTATGTCATTTTAAGACAACGTAGAGGACTTCCACTTCCAGCCATGATGAAGTAATAGTTGCTGACTGAAATAACGAAAAATCTAGGAAAAATGTCTGAAAAAAATTTTTTTTTTCAGACACAGGATGACAGACACCACAGGGCAGTGATCACTGAGAGAGGGAAGAATAAGCAAGGGGGTCTCTATGCTTGTCCTAGTTTACTGCCTAGTTTACTGTCCTAGTTTCCTGACCAAATTGCAGCAGTTTTACACTGGGCTTGTTGGGGTCTCCTGTGTACATGTACAGCTCACTCATCAGCCATGAATTTGAGGGGGTTTATACTCAGAGTCTTTGTATTTACATTCTAAGGCACCCTCGTTTTTAGGTTTCTTCTCTCAGTGACAGCCCTGACCACCTCTGACACCTTTAGCCAGTGACAGTGAAGATTTCCCCATGAGTTCTTACCATCCCTTACGAATCAACTGGACAGTGGTGTTAGGGGCCAATACACATAAATGTGGACTTCACTCTCTGAAGTTCATTGCTTTCAAGGACTGACCTCTTTTCTACGTTCTTTGTGATTTGGGTCACTTCCATTTCAACAAACATTCTGTTATGTTTTTGTCCAGAATTTATAATGGTTATCTGAGTCAGTCCAAAACAAATATCTGAAATTATTCTTTCTTATAATTGTTTACATATTTCTGAACTTGAATTGGAGTATATATGTCAAAATGTGGGTACTGTATTTACTCATATTCATTATAAAACAGCAATGCTTAGTAGTCTGCTGTCCAGTACTCATTATATTGACAATACATACAATTCACATAATAACCTGAAATCCCAAATATTTCATTTTCTGATGATACTTTTTGTGCGTAGGTACATTACTGATGAATAAGTTCATAGTTACGATCTTATTTTATAATTTTTCATAATTATATTTATTATAAACCTAAGAGATAACACAGAGAATAGTCACATTTCCTTCTGGAAACAATGCTATGTCTGATCACTGTGGCTGGGATATCCAGTATTATGTTGAGTAGAAGTGGCGAGAGTAGGAATTGTTTTCTTGTTCTTGATATTAGAGGAAAAGCTCTCAGGTTTTCACCATTGAATATGATATTAGCTGTGGATTTTTCATATATGACCTTTATTATGTTGAGGAATGTTGCCTTGAAACCTATTTCATCGAGAGTTCTTATCATGAGTGAATGCTGTACTTTGTTACATGTGTTTTCTGTATCTATAGATATGATCATATGTTTTTTACCATTTTGCTTCTTAATGAGATATATATTATTGATTGATTTGTGAATATTGAACCACACTTGTGTCCCTGGAATAAATTCCTAGTGATCAGAATGAATGATTTTCTTTTTTTTTTTGGTAATATGTTGTTGGGTTCAGCTTGCTAATATTTTGTTGAAGATTTTTGTATCTATGTTCATCACAGATATTGGCCTGTATTTTTCTTTTCTTTCTTTCTTTCTTTCTTTCTTTCTTTCTTTCTTTCTTTCTTTCTTTCTTTCTTTTGTAGTGAATATGTTTTGATATTGAAGTAATGCTGGACTTATTAAATGAATTTGGAAGGTTTCCTTTCTCTTCTATTTTTTGGAATAGTTTGAGAAGAAAAGGTATTAACTCTTCTTTATATGTTTGGATGAATTCATCTGTGATCCCATCTGGTCCTGGACTTTGGTTTGCTGGGAGATTTGTGATTACTGATTCAATTTGATTGCAAGTAATCAGTATGTTCAAATATTCCATTTCTTCCTGATTCAGTTTTGGACGGTTCTGTTTCTAGGAATTTATCTTTCTTCTAGCTTGTCTGATTTGTTGACATATAATTTTTCATAATATTCTGTTAAAATGCTTTGTATTTCTGTGGTGTCAGTTGTTATTTCTCCTCCTTCATTTCTTTTTTTTTATATATATTTATGTATTTTTGAAAGACAAAGTGAGATAAAGTGAGAGTGGGGGAGGGGTAGAGAGAGAGGGAGACACAGGATCAGAAGCAGGCTCCAGGGTCTGAGCTGTCAGCACAGACCCTGACGCGGGGCTAGAACCCACAGACTGTGAGATCATGACCTGAGCCGAAGTCAGATGCTCAACCAACTGAGCCACCCAGGCGCCCCAGCTCCTTCATTTCTAATTATATTTATTTATTTGAGTCTTCTTCTTCTTCTTCTTCTTCTTTGGATGAGTCTGGGTAAAGGTTTTTTAATTGGGTTCATCTTTTCAAAGAACCGGCTCCTGGTTTCATTGATCTGTTTTATTGTTTTTTAGTCTCTATTTTATTTCTTTCTGCTCTAATCTTTATTATTTTCTTTTTCTGCTGGCCGTGGGCTTTATTATTTTTCTGGCTCTTTTAGGTGTAAGATTAGATTGTTTATTTGAGATTTTTATTCTTTATCAAGGTGGGCCTCTGCTGCTATAAACTTCCCTCTTAGAACAGCTTTTGTGACATCCCAAAGATTTTGAACCACTGTGTCTTCATTTTCATTTGTCTCCATATATTTGTTGATTTCCTCTTTGATTTCTTAGTTGATCCATTCACTGTTTAATGGAATGTTTTTTAACCTCCATGTGTTTATATTCTTTCCAGATTTTAAATTAATTAGTAAGTTTCCATACTTTTTAGTAAATTCCTCCTTACATTTTTAACCTGGCATCATTACCACATTCAGAGATGGTATTTAGCTATTATCTTGTATATCTAAACCACTTGTTAAAATATTGAATTTAAATACTTCTACACTGGTTGGTAAATACTTTTTATTGGTCCTGATATGCTCCCTTTCCCTCTCGCAGGACTTCTGGACTTTCCTATAATCCAAAAACTAGAGGGCATAGACCAGCATTGTAGGAAATAGCCACAAGTTTGTTCTAATTTTATGGTTTAGTGACTGTGTCTACTCCAAATGCTAATGCTTAAGACACATTGTGTGTAACATATAAGACCAAATCATTATAGTTACTCAATTTTTCTCCAGCTAGGGTTTCCTGGCTAGACCCATTACTCCCTTTTTTCTGATTTCTAAGTAGCATTGTTATAGAGTTTGGTATTGTGATTACATTAAATATACAGATAAACTTAGAGACAATAAACGTCTTTACAAAATTGCAAATTTCCAGTCAACAACATGGTTCCCACACATAGATCATTCTCCCCCTGGATCTCCAAATAGACTTATAAATTCTTTTGGGTAAGTCCTACATATTTCAAAAGAAGCTCATATTTCTATATTTTATGATAGGATTTTTTTAAATTATACTTACTAAGTGCTGTTAAAGTTTAAGAGAAATATTTCTTTTTTTTTTCACCTTTCTTGGTGCATCTGACCCCATTAGTAAAATCTCAAAAATTTCCACTGGTTTTTATTTCACTAAATTTATGCTTAGTAAATTCAAATTATTTTAATGATGAATAATGATCACTTTTATTCCTTCCTTCCTGTATTTATATTTGTCTCTACACACATCACAGTTTTCATTAAATATTTAAGGTTTCCTTCTGGGCAGATGTAGAATTACACTCCCTTACTCCCTCAAATTGGATACGGCTAAGAGGGTTGCTTTGGACGGTATTTATGCATGTCACAGATAATAATTGACCATCTTTCCTACTCTCTGACTAGTAAACAAGAAATAGAATGTAGAGATAGGTATTATATCACTTTGGGAACCTGGGTGCTTATGTCATATGTTCAAAACAATAATTGAATCTGTAGCATAAGATGGTTATATATATTTTTAAATGCATGAACTTTTGTTTTCTTAAATTATTGACATTTGGGGATTATTTGCCCATTATTTCTTCTTCTTATCTATGGGTATAGATAAGGACCCTAGAATAGATAGAAATATTTCATTGTGTGAGTCCCACCTAAACGACACTATCTAACCCTGCACCCTGCATCCTCTATTCAGTATATATCATGTCTAGAAGAAATTTTATAAAATATACTAAATAAAATTAGTAGCAATCTCTACTTTCAGCTGAAAGATAATTTTGCTTTTTCCTTTTTATAATTTTTCTACGAAGAAATTTATATGAATTATTTCATTTAGAGAATAAATGGTCATGTCAATTTTTGTGTACATAAATGTGTGAATACACCCACACATATATTTCTATTTAAGAAAACAATATTGGTTGGGGCACCTGGGTGGCTCAATCAGTTCAGCATCCGACTTTGGCTCATGTCATGACCTCACAGCTCATGAATTCGAGCCCTGTGTCAGACTCTGTGCTGACAGCCCAGAGCCTGGAGCCTGCTTCAGATTCTGTGTCTCCCTCTCTCTCTGCCCCTCCCGTGCTCATGCTCTGTCTCTCTGTGTCTCAAAAATAAATATAAACATTAAAAAATTAAAAAAAAGAAAACAATATTGGTTAAAATTAGGCAAAATTAAATCAAATTATATCATCATATATATGCTTTATGTATGATATTTTATATACACACACACCACACATACATACTTTCCTACTGCATAATGAGCTCCTTGAGAGGAAAGGATGATTGCTTATTTTTTATATTTTTCTTTATATTATCAAATGCCTAACATAATATCTAGTTCAAGAAATATGTCTTGACTAAAGTTCTAACTATAAATGCTACTTTGCCTTATAGTCTCTGTACTCTTGATGTAGTCAAATAATTTGTGTACTTATAATATGAAAGGTAAAACTTGCCTTTGTTTAAAAAAAGAAAAAAAAAGCATTTAACTTTCTTTTCAGCCATAATAAAATGCTGATATAAGCAGAGCTTTAAATGACTGTACATATATGTGTGTGTGTGTGTGTGTGTGTGTGTGTGTGTGTGTGTAATTCTCTGCTTACAGTTTAATAAGTACAATTATTATTTCATGAGGCACCATTAACTTTTATGGTAGTTTTTCCACACATATAAAGTCACTGCCCATTTGATGTCCTGGATATTCTTATTTTAAGATTGGTGTAAATAATTTCATGCACAGGGCTCCAGTTATATTTTTAAAGAGCATACTTTAATTGCATTTGAATGCCTAGGCAAGGAGACAATAATTAGGATGCTAAACATAAAAGCAATCATCCTTATCCAGGACTCTTCATTTATGCTAATCTTTAAGACTGGAGTAATTAACAAATATAATATATATCCTGGACATGCAAACCTTAAGGCAATGGATTTATCCCAAATCAAGCAGACTTCCTTCTTCATATTGAAATTTTCATACATAAAACATTGTATAAAACCTGAGGATTTGCCTGTTGGCTTAACTGTCTACCTCCAACTTGACTTTGCTCTACCTCTTTGTATTTAGAAATAAAGTGTTCTTTGCAAGTTATCAATTTGAAGTAGAAAAGTAAATGTCTTCCTACTCTGTGAAATAAGATTAATGGGTTTGGTAATTAATTAATTTATTAATTAATTAATTTATTTATAAATGTTTGTTTATTTTTGAGAGAGGGAGCATGAGAGAGGGTGACTGAAGGGGCAGAGAGAGAGAGAGAGAGAGAGAGAGGGACAGAGGATTTGAAGCGGGCCTTGCACTGACAGCAGAGAGCCTTATGTGGGGCTTGAACTCATGAACTGTGAGCTCATGACCTGAGCCAGAGTCAGAGGCTTAACCAACTGAGCCACCCAGGACCCCAGTAAATAAGTTTTAAATGTGATATTTGAAATACAAGAATTAAATAACATAAAGGGGTTATAAGGCAACAATAGATAAAATGTGGTGACAAATATAACTTGTATTACAAAGTACTAAATATCCAAATAGCATACAATCTAAAAATTGTAGTTAAATTATGAGTAAAATTAATGCTTATTAATGTATATAAATATATCTAGAAGACATCTATCTGTCTGGAAAATACAAAATAAGAATATTAAGAGGAAGAATGCACTCAGAGGCCTTGTGGATTATGTTGGTCTCTTTAAAAACATAACTGGAGACTATCTTGACATCTTCAGTTTAGAGATCTTTGGGAGGGATATTATCATGCTATTTCTCGCACCTTCCTTTTATTTTTAAAAAAATTTTTTTTTAACGTTTATTTATTTTTGAGACAGAGAGAGACAGAGCATGAATGGGGGAGGGGCAGAGAGAGAAGGAGACACAGAATCGGAAGCAGGTTCCAGGCTCTGAACCATCAGCCCAGAGCCCGACACGGGGCTGGAACCCACAGACCGCGAGATCGTGACCTGAGCTGAAGTCGGACGTTTAACCGACTGAGCCACCCAGGCGCCCCTCCCACCTTCCTTTTAATGCCTAAAATTCTAAAATTATACTTCCACCTGCTCCCGGATTCACAGATGAAAATATTCATGGATGGCATGTTATTAATAATGTAGCTTAGTCTTCCAGGTGCCTGAGTGGCTCAGTCAGGTGAGTGTAAGACTCTTGATTTCTGTTCAGGTCATGTTCTCAGGATTCCTGATTTTGAGCCCATGCTGCCAGCATGGAGCCTCTTTGGGATTCACACTCTCTCTCACTCTCTCTCTGCCCCTATTCCATTTACACACATGTACTCTCCCTCGCTCTCAAAATAAATAAATAAACTTAAAAATATAATGTAGCTTAGTTCTCTATTACTCTCAGACATTGTGTGTCACATTTTCAATTCTAAATTCCCAGGAAGATAAATATGAATGACCAACCTAAAGCAATCAACTATAACTGGGAGACCAGGTCCAAAATCTGGGAGATGAGAGGAAGCTATTATTGTGAATGCGGAGGCTTTTCCAGCAACTACATATTGCACTCTTTTAACACATATTCGTGACTCCTATTCTGACTCTGCAATCTCCCCTTGTATCATTGTTTCCATATAGCACTATCTTGCAGACATTCTGGTTTTCCAGTTTTTGACCATAGCAAACTATTTGCTCAGCTTTCATTTGCTGTTTCTTCAACTGGAATGTGTCTGTATACTTCCTGCAGCATTTAATGTGGACAGGGTCTCTTCTTGTTTGCAGGGCTTTGACAGACAAATCACCCTGTGGAAATTAGCATCCTCACCGTGTGTGTTTTATCTCTTCACCCTTTAACCATCCTGAAAATAATTTACTACAATCTTGATTTTCTTCTTTTTTTTGTTTTTTATGTTGTTTTCATGTTGTTTTCTTATGTTGCAATCAGAATTTAAATCCCACAAAGACAGAATTTTTTAATCCTTATTACTACTATGCCTCTAGTGACTAGCTCAATCAGTACATTTACAAATGAATAATTTCTAAATAATTTGATGGTGATTAGTGAGCTTTCATTCATGATTCCTGAATTTCTCCCTCCCATTTCACAATTTGAAAACATAGAGAATTTTCAACTATGTCAAATAATTAAATATTATTGGTGAATAAGTTACTTATTTTTTTTAAATTTTAATTTAAAAAAAAGTAGTGATTCAACAACTCCGTATATCACCAGTGCTCATCAAGACAAGTTCACTCCTGGATGGAGATAGAAGATGGCGGCGTAGGAGGACGCGGGGCTCACAGCGCGTCCTGCCGATCACTTAGATTCCACCTACACCTGCCTAAAGAACCCAGAAAACCGCCAGAGGATTAGCAGAAGGGAGTCTCCGGAGTCAAGCGCAGACTAGAGGCCCACGGAAGAGGGTAGGAAGGGCGGCGAGGCGGTGCGCGCTCCACGGACTGGCGGGAGGGAGCCGGGGCGGAGGGGCGGCTCGCCGGCCAAGCAGAGCCCCCGAGTCTGGCTGGCAAAAGCGGAGGGGCCAGACGGACTGTGTTCCGACAGCAAGCGCGACTTAGCGTCTGGGAGGTCATAAGTTAACAGCTCTGCTTGGAAAGCGGGAAGGCTGGAGGACAAAGGGAGGGAGAGCTGCTGAGCCCCCCGGACGGCAGAGCTCAGCTTGGCGGGGAACAAAGGCGCCAGCGCCATCTCCCCCGCCCATCCCCCAGCCAAAATCCCAAAGGGAACCAGTTCCTGCCAGAGAACTTGCTCGCTCCGCGCAAACACCCAACTCTGTGCTTCTGCGGAGCCAAACCTCCGGCAGCGGATCTGACTCCCTCCCGCTGCCACAGGGCTCCTCCTGAAGTGGATCACCTAAGGAGAAGCGAGCTAAGCCTGCCCCTCCACCCCCCGTGCACCTAGCCTACCCACCCCAGCTAATACGCCAGATCCCCAGCAACACAAGCCTGGCAGTGTGCAAGTAGCCCAGAGGGGACACGCCACCCCACAGTGAATCCCGCCCCTAGGAGAGGGGAAGAGAAGGCACACACCAGTCTGACTGTGGCCCCAGCAGTGGGCTGGGGGCAGACATCGGGTCGGACTGCGGCCCCGCCCACTAACTCCAGTTATACACCACAGCACAGGGGAAATGCACTGCAGGTCCTCACCACGCCAGGGACTCTCCAAAATGACCAAACGGAAGAATTCCCCTCAGAAGAATCTCCAGGAAATAACGACAGCTAATGAACTGATCAAAAAGGATTTAAATAATATAACAGAAAGTGAATTTAGAATAATAGTCATAAAATTAATCGCTGGGCTTGAAAACAGTATACAGGACAGCAGAGAATCTCTTGCCACAAAGATCGAGGGACTAAGGAACAGTCACGAGGAGTTGAAAAACGCTTTAAACGAATTGCAAAACAAAATGGAATCCACGATGGCTCGGCTTGAAGAGGCAGAGGAGAGAATAGGTGAACTAGAAGATAAAGTTATGGAGAAAGAGGAAGCTGAAAGAAAGAGAGATAAAAAAATCCAGGAGTATGAGGGAAAAATTAGAGAACTAAGTGATACACTAAAAAAAAATAATATACGCATAATTGGTATCCCAGAGGAGGAAGAGAGAGGGAAGGGTGCTGAAGGGGTACTTGAACAAATTATAGCTGAGAACTTCCCTGAACTGGGGAAGGAAAAAGGCATTGAAATCCAAGAGGCACAGAGAACTCCCTTCAGACGTAACTTGAATCGATCTTCTGCACGACATATCATAGTGAAACTGGCAAAATACAAGGATAAAGAGAAAATTCTGAAAGCAGCAAGGGATAAACGTGCCCTCACATATAAAGGGAGACCTATAAGACTCGTGACTGATCTCTCCTTTGAAACTTGGCAGGCCAGAAAGGCTTGGCACGATATCTACAGTGTGCTAAACAGAAAAAATATGCAGCCGAGAATCCTTTACCCAGCAAGTCTGTCATTTAGAATAGAAGGAGAGATAAAGGTCTTCCCAAACAAACAAAAACTGAAGGAATTTGTCACCACTACACCAGCCCTACAAGAGATCCTAAGGGCGATCCTGTGAGACAAAGTACCAGAGACATCACTACAAGCATAAAACATACAGACATCACAATGACTCTAAACCCATATCTTTCTATAATAACACTGAATGTAAATGGATTAAATGCGCCAACTAAAAGACATAGGGTATCAGAATGGATAAAAAAACAAGACCCATCTATTTGCTGTCTACAAGAGACTCATTTTAGATCTGAGGACACCTTTAGATTGAGAGTGAGGGGATGGAGAACTATTTATCATGCTCCTGGAAGCCAAAAGAAAGCTGGAGTAGCCATACTTATATCAGACAAACTAGACTTTAAATTAAAGGCTGTGACAAGAGATGAAGAAGGGCATTATATAATAATCACAGGGTCTATCCACCAGGAAGAGCTAACTATTATAAATGTCTATGCGCCAAATACCCGAGCCCCCAGATATATAAAACAATTACTCATAAACATAAGCAACCTTATTGATAAGAATGTGGTCATTGCAGGGGACTTTAACACCCCACTTACAGAAATGGATAGATCATCTAGACACACAGTCAATAAAGAAACAAGGGCCCTGAATGATACATTGGATCAGATGGACTTGACAGATATATTTAGAACTCTGCATCCCAAAGCAACAGAATATACATTCTTCTCGAGTGCACATGGAACATTCTCCAAGATAGATCATATACTGGGTCACAAAACAGCCCTTCATAAGTTTACAAGAATTGAAATTATACCATGCATACTTTCAGACCACAATGCTATGAAGCTTGAAATCAACCACAGGAAAAAGTCTGGAAAACCTCCAAAAGCATGGAGGTTAAAGAACACCCTACTAACGAATGAGTGGGTCAACCAGGCAATTAGAGAAGAAATTAAAACATATATGGAAACAAACGAAAATGAAAATACAACAATCCAAACGCTTTGGGATGCAGCGAAGGCAGTCCTGAGAGGAAAATACATTGCAATCCAGGCCTATCTCAAGAAACAAGAAAAATCCCAAATACAAAATCTAACAGCACACCTAAAGGAAATAGAAGCAGAACAGCAAAGGCAGCCTAAACCCAGCAGAAGAAGAGAAATCATAAAGATCAGAGCAGAAATAAACAATATAGAATCTAAAAAAACTGTAGAGCAGATCAACGAAACCAAGAGTTGGTTTTTTGAAAAAATAAACAAAATTGACAAACCTCTAGCCAGGCTTCTCAAAAAGAAAAGGGAGATGACCCAAATAGATAAAATCATGAATGAAAATGGAATGATTACAACCAATCCCTCAGAGATACAAACAATTATCAGGGAATACTATGAAAAATTATATGCCAGCAAATTGGACAACCTGGAAGAAATGGACAAATTTCTAAACACCCACACTCTTCCAAAACTCAATCAGGAGGAAATAGAAAGCTTGAACAGACCCATAACCAGCGAAGAAATTGAATCGGTTATCAAAAATCTCCCAACAAATAAGAGTCCAGGACCAGATGGCTTCCCAGGGGAGTTCTACCAGACATTTAAAGCAGAGATAATACCTATCCTTCTCAAGCTATTCCAAGAAATAGAAAGGGAAGGAAAACTTCCAGACTCATTCTATGAAGCCAGTATTACTTTGATTCCTAAACCAGACAGAGACCCAGTAAAAAAAGAGAACTACAGGCCAATATCCCTGATGAATATGGATGCAAAAATTCTTAATAAGATACTAGCAAATCGAATTCAACAGCATATAAAAAGAATTATTCACCATGATCAAGTGGGATTCATTCCTGGGATGCAGGGCTGGTTCAACATTCGCAAATCGATCAACGTGATACATCACATTAACAAAAAAAAAGAGAAGAACCATATGATCCTGTCAATCGATGCAGAAAAGGCCTTTGACAAAATCCAGCACCCTTTCTTAATAAAAACCCTTGAGAAAGTCGGGATAGAAGGAACATACTTAAAGATCATAAAGGCCATTTATGAAAAGCCCACAGCTAACATCATCCTCAACGGGGAAAAACTGAGAGCTTTTTCCCTGAGATCAGGAACACGACAGGGATGCCCACTGTCACCGCTGCTGTTTAATATAGTGCTGGAAGTTCTAGCATCAGCAATCAGACAACAAAAGGAAATCAAAGGCATCAAAATTGGCAAAGATGAAGTCAAGCTTTCGCTTTTTGCAGATGACATGATATTATACATGGAAAATCCGATAGACTCCACCAAAAGTCTGCTAGAACTGATACATGAATTCTGCAAAGTTGCAGGATACAAAATCAATGTGCAGAAATCAGTTGCATTCTTATACACTAACAATGAAGCAACAGAAAGACAAATGAAGAAACTGATCCCATTCACAATTGCACCAAGAAGCATAAAATACCTAGGAATAAATCTAACCAAAGATGTAAAAGATCTGTATGCTGAAAACTATAGAAAGCTTATGCAGGTAATTGAAGAAGATATAAAGAAATGGAAAGACATTCCCTGCTCATGGATTGGAAGAATAAATATTGTCAAAATGTCAATACTACCCAAAGCTATCTACACATTCAATGCAATCCCAATCAAAATTGCACCAGCATTCTTCTCGAAACTAGAACAAGCAATCCTAAAATTCATATGGAACCACAAAAGGCCCCGAATAGCCAAAGTAATTTTGAAGAAGAAGACCAAAGCAGGAGGCATCACAATCCCAGACTTTAGCCTCTACTACAAAGCTGTCATCATCAAGACAGCATGGTATTGGCATAAAAGACAAGTTCACTCCTTAATTGCCATCACTTATACTTTCTCTTTATGTCACTAAATCTTTCCGAGGTTCAATTTTTGTATCATGAAGAGAGAATAATACCTACTAAGTAGATTTTTTATGGACATTAAATAAATAAATATGCAAAATGCTTACAACTCTAAAAGATGTCTATAAAAGTGTTCTCTTTTTTGAAACTAGAATCTTCACAATTTATTCGTTTATCTGAAAAGAATACACAAAGAACTAACTAGCTTTTTAGTAAATTATTCAGAAAAGTAGCAATCCAATGAGAGAATGTTATATATCCTAATGATATCAGGGCTCTTAGCAAATATAAACACAACATTTGTATTTACATTTGAGCCATATTTATTAATCTATATCAAACATTATAATTACACTGGTGCTTTTATTGTGTAAAGCTCAGATTTTTCCACAATATAATTTTAATTCTATTTACCTTCTCATCTACTTATCAATAAACTTCCCTTCAACTTCAACACAGGAAAAAAAAAATGACTGCTCTTTAATAGTCTGTGATTATCTTGTTTATTTATGCCCACAGCCAAAGAATGAATTTGCTATTTAAACTGAATGACACATACTAGACCATTACTGGCAATAATTGTCATTCTACAGCAAAAGTTTCACTTTCATTTTTGCTCAAGGCAGAATATGTCTTTTTTCATGTTTAGAACAGAAAGGATGGAAAGAGATTGTCAGCCTAACCATTTGAATCCTGGGCTAAATATTATGAACTGTATCTTGGAATCCAATGTCTCTCTCTCTCTTTCTCTCTCTCTCTTTAATGAAAGTTTAGCTTAAATTTTATTTCCCTTAAAAAGTGAAGAAAAAAGTTTGTCACAATAGTGAAAGTAGTCTTGAAATTATTTTCTCACTTAAGGAATGTCATTTAAAGGTTTTTCATAGTTTAAAAGTTTGTTTTAAAAGGAAAATGTAGCTGATTTCACAATTTGAACAGATTATAAGGATAAGAAGGGATGATAGACGAGAACACTGAACAAAATTTTCATGTAGAAAATATATGCATAAATAATGGCTATAAATTTCCCAAATTTGGGGGAAAAACATTAGCATATATATCCAAGTCCACTGAACTCTAAATAAAATCAAATAAAAGAAAATCCCATGAAAATGCATCATAATGACATTACTTAGAGCCATAACTAAAGAGAAAATATTGAACACAAGAGAAAAAAAGACACATCACATGTATAAAAGAATGAATCAAATAATGAGTGAGTTCTTATCAGAAATAATAGAAGCCAGACAACATTGAAATGACACATTCAAATCTTGTAAGAAAAAATCTGTCAACCACAATTTTTTATCCAGTTTATTCTTTAGAAATGAAGAATAAATAAACATATTTCTTGACAAAACAACAGTGAGGAAGAGTTTTCTAGCACACCTACATACAAGAAATTAAGATAAAACTGTTGAAATGATGCCAGATGTTATTTGAATTAGCAGAAAAGAAAGAAAAGCACCAGAAGCAATTTTGTCTAAATTTGTTTTAAAGTTTTAGAACTTTTAAAATAAAATAAAATAGAAATAAATATATCTGATGATATTGTAAAATGTAAAGTAAAATATTTTTCAAGATGTAAGAGAAATAACTATGCCTAATGATGTTGTACATGAAAAATTTTACACTAAGATATAGTGCTTTTTGCTTAAATTAAGTGATTTATAATTTCAGTATCATTAATTTAGTCTATATTGTATATACAGTATTGAAAACCTATTTAGTTTAAAAGACAAAACAGATAAATTTTTTTTTTTTAAATCTTTTTATTTTTTTTTTTTTTAATTTTTTTTAACGTTTATTTATTTTTGAGACAGGGAGAGACAGCATGAACGGGGGAGGGTCAGAGAGAGAGGGAGACACAGAATCTGAAACAGGCTCCAGGCTCTGAGCTGTCAGCACAGAGCCTGACGCGGGGCTCGAACTCACGGACCGCGAGATCATGACCTGAGCCGAAGTCGGACGCCTAACCGACTGAGCCACCCAGGCGCCCCCAAAACAGATAAATTTAAATGTCTTTGGAAAACAATTATGAAGGAAGAATGAATTTTCCCTCTACCCTTCACTAAAAAATAAATGGGAGAAAAACAAGCAGAAGTTATATAACATATATGCTTCTTATATATATGGGAGATACCTAGGGAAACGGAATTATACTCCCCAAAGTGGCCCAGGTCACCACCTTAAATACCACCTTCTGTTAAAGATAAAAGAAAGGTGTTAGGGGGGACAGGAGCAGTGGGAGGTCAGTTATTGAAGTTACCAGGGAAAACACACTAAAAAAAAAAAGGTATATTTGTTATGATTTGGACATCCCCCTCACTGGTGTAGAGATGGAGAGACACACGCAAATGGTGATTTCCCTTATAAACACGAATGTTTCTTACAAAGGTTTAAATTTAATTTGTTTTCAGAATTTCTCTTATGCAGTTTCTCAAAATAATCTTTATGTCAAAGATACATATTTTGGGGTAACATGTTCTATCATCCTTTAGCTGTTATGTGACTCTCTGCCACCATTATAAAAAGACATAGTCAGATATTCTCCAAAGAAGGATAATAGGCAGAACAGAGTCTTTACCAGCTCCCTGGAAGAATCCATCTGGATTAGCCCACCCCTACTCTACTACTAAAGCATAAGTGAGTTTGGCTGTACTCAACAGAATCCACAGATGTCCCCAAACTAGATCAACTAACTTTCAGCCAATCCATGGCAAGGAGAACTGGATAAATGCTTATTGATGTATGTCCATGAGTTTTCTGGTTGTTTGTACATCATGGCAATAGATAGTAGATGGAAATAATAGATGCAGGTTTTAAACACCATCTTTCTTTGACTTATTGACTATTTACCCTTCAGAAAGTTTCTTAAACTTCACTGTTCCTCATACATGTTATGTGGATAATAATACTGAATTCAAGAACATTAAATGAAAGGAGCATGTGGTCATGGCATAGTAGAAGCATAACCTGTGTCAAATGCAGCAGTAATAAAAGCATAAAAATACCTCATATTAAATATTCATTTTTTCCAAAAAACCTTCCTTATCAAATTTTTGTCATTAACTTAATGCATATAATTTTGAATACTTGCTATGTGTCAGGCTCT
Organism: Panthera leo; assembly: GCF_018350215.1. Taxonomy (NCBI): domain Eukaryota; kingdom Metazoa; phylum Chordata; class Mammalia; order Carnivora; family Felidae; genus Panthera; species Panthera leo. The sequence goes on from NC_056682.1 coordinate 175,425,240, forward strand.
GTGCTAGGCTCTGGGAATGAAATGATAAGGAAAATAGACTCAATGGCTGTACTCTACTTTATAGTTTTAGAAGAAGAAATAGTCGACTGAGAAATAATAATAGAAAGATGCATAAGCAATTACAGCAAGTGCTACAACAGTGCTTATGATGGTATGAAATTCAGCAGGGAGAACTGGTCTGGCATGGAGGTTTAGAGAAGATATTCCTATGAAACACTGTTTGAATTGAACTGGGCATAGATACCTTCCAATCTCTTTGTAAACTGGATGAACATATGAGTGGGAGTCTGGGTGTGAGTGTGAATGCGTGTTGCATTTTCCTATTAGGGACATTTGGACTGTCTGAATCTTTTAACAGCTCTTACTGATTAATTCCAGAAATATCTTTGCTACTCTTTTGTGGATTATTATATTTTCTTCATTCTTCGTTAAACTGTTTTTCCTGAAATTCCAATTAGATAAATGCCGGATTTTATACTCTTCCCCATTTATCCTAATCCAAGTTTCACAGTTTCTGGATCTTTAATATGCTTTTCTGACTTCAGAATAATAACTTCAGCTCTATCTATCAAGTTAGGAAATCTGTCCTCACTATACACTGAGGTTTTATTCTTTATCACTATGTGTTTTATTCTAACTTCTAATCGTTTTTTTTTTTTTTTCCAACATCACCTTGTTATTTGTCTCTTTTACCTTTGTTGTATTTGATTCATCTTCTTCTATCTCTTTGAACACACCAAATATATTTAATATTTCTTATCTACTAATTTCAATAAGTAGATCTACTGTGGAGATTTTATTCCAAATAATTTTATTTTTTTTAAATTTTTTTTAACGTTTATTTATTTTTGAGACAGTGAGAGACAGAGCATGAACGGGGGAGGGTCAGAGAGAGAGGGAGACACAGAATCCGAAACAGGCTCCGGGCTCTGAGCGGTCAGCACAGAGCCTGACTGGGGACTCGAAGTCACGGACCGCGAGATCATGACCTGAGCCGATGTTGGACACTTAACCGACTGAGCCACCCAGGAGCCCCTATTCCAAATAATTTTAAACCATGGTTGTTTCTGCATGTGTTCAGTGATATTTGAAAATCCCCTATTCATATTCTTTTTGATATTACATGTGGCATTTTTATAAGACTGATTATAAACTATCTTTCTCCAGAAATGATTTGATGTGTGCTTGTACCAAGCACTAAGGTACTACATTAAAGTTTAGGTCAAAATCTTAGGTTGCTTGATTGTTACCATTTTTTGATTATAGTTGTTATTTTAATCATAAATATATAATTAAATATAGACTTAAACCCATGAAAATGTGTGCTTCTATTTAGGAATAGCAAGAGGGAAGTTTTGTTCTCTTTTTGTTGAATTTATACCTCCGTCCTTCTACTAGAAGCCAAGATTAAGACACGGAAGTATTCTTTGTCCATTCTGAAGGACAGGATTTTTCTAGGATACTCCCTGAAGGGAATCTATATTACTCTGGGTAAGTGTCAGAAGTGTCTCCTGTTTTCTGAAAGTACAATTCAAAAAAGCTAACACTCTAACTTGCAGTGGATAGACATATTCTACAGGTTCTAGTTCAAGTCCAATCCTCACTGTGATGCAAGCTTACTTATATGCATTCTTGATTCTCTTGCTTTCCTTCTGAATCAACAATATATTTGAAAATAACTTTTAACATATATTTTATTCCACGAGTTAGAAAATACAGTGTTATTATCCTAGAGCATTTCTCCAGGCAACTTATCTACTTATTTCCAAAAGCTGAAAACCTGTTCGTATATACAACAGTGGTCTATTATATTAGGTCCAGAATATTTCAATCACTGCATTATATTTTAGGTCCTGAGAGAGTTCAAAGGACAAAAAAGTATGAAAGCAAAACCAATTTAGAAATTCAATTTTCTGTTTATGCCAAACCAATTGAGACTTCTTGAACAAAGGCTTATGGATTTTTTTCACCTCTTATAATATAGTTTTAGTTGCTTTGTTTTGAATTCTAGCTGTTTATCTTACAAAGCCCTAAGTAACCCACTATATTAAAATACTTTACTTTGTTATACGCCACCCCTAGTTACCATAAAATAAAGTAAGTGTGGGACAAAAATTATGTATTTCCACTGGGTAATGAATATTATGTCCAGCACGATATTTTCTAAATTATTATTGTATCCTTAGCATTTGGTACAGAACAAATGCCAATCAGAGGTGAGCTTTTGTTTTTAGAGTAAGATATCTCTGTATGCAAATTCTTTTCAATTATTTTTCCTAAATTTTAAAGGCAGCATTTTGAGAGAAAGTTACAGAAAGCCTCCTAGATATGACAATACTAAATATATACATGATAATACCATACCACAGCATTAGAGCAAATAAAAGAACAGATTTGATCAGCCATGCCAAAGAAAAATATAAGCTATCTTTCTATTATCTCTATACAAACATTACCAAATATTAATTATGTAAAGCTACCATCAGAATATGAAGTAAAAAAATTAGATAGATAGATACATAGATATGCTGAGTGGTTAATAAATAAAAATATTACCTGGATTATGTGATTTGAAATATTTTTCAGTTTTTTCTTCAAATTGCAATTCATTATATTCTTTTTTTCTAAATTAAGAGAATTTATTTTTTTTTATTTTTTTAAGTTTATTTTATTTTGAGAGAGGGAGTGGGTGGGGAGGGCCAGAGAGAAGGAGAGAGAGAAAATCCCAAGCAGGTTCTATGCTGTGAGCTCAGAGCCTTGAGCCCACAAACCATGAGACATGACCTGAGCTGAAATCAAGAGTCAGACACTCAACCGACTGAGCCACTAAGGCACCTTTTTTCTTTTTTTAATTTTAAATAGATTTCACAGAACTCCCTCCTTTTTTTTTTCCATTTTTAAATTATATTTTCAGTTTCAGCAACAAAATTCAGTGGTAAATTTGAATGTAAAATGCCCAATGTTTAAGTAAACAAGGTTACAAACTTATATTCTATTATAATACTTAGGCCTGGGTGGTTTTAGGACAAAATAATAATATTCCTATGGATCAACATGTCCCAATCAATTCTATACTATTGTAGATTTATGGCTTCTCAAGATTAAACAATAATTAATTAACATTAATCTTATATCAGTGACATATTTGCATAAGTATTTTCTATAACCAGTGTACTTACAGACTGCACTGTTATACTCTGTCCTGCATATGTGTTTTCTATAATATATAGAAACACTAGCACAGTTTGCTAAGGTAAATTTTATGTGTCATCATAATTGATTTTTGGTCAAACATTAGTCTGAGTGTTTCTGTGATGGCATTTGTGGATGAAATCAACATTTAAATGTGTAGACTGACTAAGTAGATTGCCCTTCATAATGTGGGTGGGCTTCATCTAGTCAGTTGAAGGCTTGGGTGGAACAAAAACTCTGACCCTTCCCCAGGTAACAGAATTCTTGCCCTATGGACATTGGACTGGGACGTTTTTTTTTTTCCCCCTTGCCTTTGACTTGAACTGAAACATCATCTCTTTCTGAGTCTGCTGGCCCTTGGACTAGAACAGCAACATCATTCCTCCTTGTTTTCAGGCCTTTGGACCTGGACGGGAACTAAGCCATTGTTTTTCATGGATCTCCAGCTTGCCAGTTCACCCTGCAGGTATTGGGACTTAACAGCCTCCGAGGTCACAGGTGTCAGATCCTTATAAACAATTTCTTTATATATATGTCCACATCCAGTTGGCTCTGTTGCTCTGGAGAACCCTTCCTTAATACAATGTTATAAATGTTTCAATTTGGAAAACAGTATAGTTGATTTTTCTATTTATATTCTTTCTTTTTAAGCAAAAGATTCCAGTATATATATATAAATCAAGACAAACATCTATTTTTGATAGCAATTCAAATGAAAGCCAAACTTCAAAATACTTCTTTTGTATGGTGTATTTTTTCCTTAAAAGGGTTTCCAAAAGTGGCATATACTAAAAGCTAATAGTACACTTCAGCTTTTAGAGTGTACTTTTAATAAAAAGGTGAAATAACTTATAAGCCACCAACATCAGATCTTTTCCCATAGTTGCTTATTCATGTAGCTTATAAAAAGAATTAGATCTTGTTTTGATTTGCTGAAATAGAAGCTTTTTGACTTTATTAAGAGTTATTTTCATGATTTGTATAATTCTGGGTAATTATAAAAAAGGCAAGTTCCAAAATGTAGCTCTCCAAATTGTGCAAAATAAGAGAGATCGCTAATTTATGGCTATGATAGGTTAAAAAAAATGTAAAACTATGAATGGGGCTGTAATACATATTCTTGTTAAAAAGATTCTGCAAAATACAAATCAAATAAATAACAGAGCTTGTGAAGAAATTAAAATTTGAGCAGATGTTAGTGAAAACATACTTGAGGTATTTATCTTATCTTAATTTTTGCTAAAACAAAGCAGAATGCAAATAGTTGCTCATTTGTAGATTGCTTCTTATGTACTTCCTTTACTGAAAACTTTAGTGAAATTAGACAACACACAGGCCACACTTCTGGACGTTTATAAAAAAAGGATTTTTCATCATGGGACGATCAAAAAAATATATCATACCACACTTGAAAAGCTTTCACAAGCCTTAAGCATTCTTCAGATTTCACTAGGACACCTCTGCTGCCTAATTTATTTGTTGTAAACATTTCTGATAAAGAAACTAATACCTTCCTGCACATCCCATTTTGTTTTGTCTCTGGATTATCATACACTCCCCAACCAGCAACATTTTGAAACGCGTACATGTACCTACAATTCTTCCTTCTGAAAGCTATCTTCAAAGTGGTCATTCTCACCCTTGTCTCCCTACTTTTATATCCCATCATTGTGATTTTCTCTGTTGACAATTTCCATATTTTCCTGAAGAAAACTCCAGTTTTATCTCTACTTTCTATACTCTATATACACTTTCAACAGCCTGGATATTAATCTGCTCCTTTGTAACTGTGATTTATAGCTACCGCCATTTTTGTTTTTTCTTAGTAGAGTGCAGACAGTAAACAGGGTGTTATCTTTGATTTGATTTTCAATAAAACACTCTCCTTCCCTTATATACTTTGATGCCCTTCTTGCCACTTTGTTGCTCGTCTTTGATTTGTTTTCATCTTGTTCTATATCATCTGCTATTACCATCATCATTTTCTTTTGGGGAATCTCTCTTCTTCAAAATCAGCTTCTTTGCTTAACTTTATCTTTGCTTCCTGCAGCTTCAGTCTCGATAACCCCATCCTGCCTGATTCTGCAGGTCCTGTTTTACAGGAACAACAGCATGGGTACTTTATTTTTGATTTAGTAGTTTTCCTGTATCCTTAAGTTTCTGTGACCAACCTCTTTTTTGTTCTTTTCTTTTTCATATTAACTTACCTATTTTGTTCTAGCTGCTTTTCTGTAGTACAGATGGGTTGATTCATCTTAAACTTCTGTTATTGCCTGCTTTAAAATGTTTAACCAACCACATGCCTAGGGATCTACTGTGATAATACCTTCTTTATTCAGCATCCTTTCATAGTCACATAAGAATATTTCTCAAGTAGAGTCATACCTATTCATAGTTCTCATCTTCAAAGAAGACCAGTAGATTGTGAGGTTCCAATGCTTCAAAACACACTAAATCTTGAATAGTTTAATATCCTAAGTTATTATTGGAATCTGCCTAAATCATTCTCAACAAGTGAGAGCTCCACAAGTGAAGACATGAATTGGTGAAGGCCGTGGAAGCTTCCTGAGAAAACTTCATGATGTTTCTAGGAATGTCAAGTTTGAAACAAGAGACTCCCTTTTTTCCCAGCTCTGGGCCATTTTTATTTTTTTGGTAATTATGTAATTCCTTTCTTAAAATATTGCACACAATATTATTTCTTAAAATAATAAACCACAAATTGTTGATGTTTTTCAAGCACCTAAGGAAAACTCATCACAGCCATATGAGACAGGAGTAGAATTCTGGGCTTCAAGCTGTTTGTATAAGTAAATGGAACTTCATTAGGAAAGTTAATCATCTCTTCTTTGCTTTAGTATAGGGATATAATCAGTTGGTCTACTTGTGGATTGTTATTATACTGAGACTCAAAGTCAGAACTTTTATTATATTAAAGCTCAAATTCAGCTAAATTTTAATGAGACAGTTTTTTTTTTTTTACATTTTCATAAATAATGTATAAATCTATATGATGTGTATTAGGATCTGATCTCCTCTCTAAAAAATTGATAAAACCAATAACACAAAAACTGAAAGGGTAATCATCAATTTTAACCTATATTGAGTAAAACTAAAATTTATTTTTTTTTGATTGACTCTCCAAACTGTTAAAGCATTTCCAAAGCATATGGCTTGAGGCACTTCTATATAGTCAAATTCTTGTTATGCTTTCCAAAACTCTTCAACAGTTAAAGTAGTATAAGCTTTTGCTGTCCTCATGAATGCCACTTTATCGCATTCTTTTCTTGGCATGTTATTTTAGTACCAACAAATGGTAATGTTTTAAAATTTCTACAAAGCTGTTTTAGGCTCAAACTTAATATTTCATAAGATTATGTATCCTTGATATCTGTGGCCCATTTGCAAGTTTTGTGTACCAGAAGTGAAGTCAACAACTCTCTGTAAGCAGAACTTTTTTTTAGATTTTTATTTTCATATATTATTATTATTTATTTATTTTATTATTTTTTTTTTTTTTTTTACTGTAGAACTAGTTGGCTGATGAAAGCACAGAGATTTTGCATAAACGTTTCTGGTATTCTTTCACTGGATTTTCTTGTCATTCTGGCCACAGGGCCCAATGATGGCCTGTGAATGTGCTCACAGTGAACCTCATAAACGAGATGAAGAAGTCATCCTCTTGACATGATACCGGAACTGCTTCCCCAACATGGCATCCATTGCTTCCTCATCCTTATCCCTCTTCCTGATGTTGCTATTACCACAATCCTGATCACTGTTCCCACTCCCAGTGTGCAAGCTTCATGGGCTGTGGCTCTAATTGTGCTACCACTGCTGGAACCAACTCTGACTTGCCTGTTTCTAAAGTTCACTGCAGAGTTTTATAGCAAACTTACTATTTATGTCATAGAAATGTTTCTCACATGTCTGACACAAACATCTTTATCCCCAGGGATGCTTCCCAAATACGCAGATTTCTAGAACCCAAGACCAACTGAATCAGAATCACTTATTAAATGCATTTAGAATATATATTAAAAAATAATGTTTATTTATTTATTTATTTGAGAGAGAGAGAGAGAGAGAGAGACAGAGCATGAGCAGGGAGGGGCAGAGAGAGGGAGACACAGAATCCGAAGCAGGCTCCAGGCTCTGAGCTGTCAGCACAGAGCCTGATGCGAGGTTCGAACCCACGAACTGTGAGATCATGACCTGAGCCGAAGTCAGAGACTTAACTGACTGAGCCACCCAGGCACCCCTAGAATTTACATTTTTATTTAGAATTCTATAAAGTTCCCATTTTATTTTAAAGAAAAACTTTAATGAATTCTGTGCTCATGAGCGTGAAGAAATACCAAGTATTATCTCTATATCTGCCTTATTTGGAAAAAACAATAAATGCTTTGTTCACTTTCAATCTTCCCAAAATAAGAAAATAAATTTAAAGTTGTTATTCATTATTCGGTATGACCACAACTGGGCAGGGTACTCCTATCAGTCACTTCATATGTCTTTGACAAGCCTACAGATGGCTACCTTGACCTCAGACATCATTTTGGATCCATTTAATTATGGACACAAGAATAGAGACAAATGGCTTAAAGCATAGTATCTCAGGCTCAACACTCTACCTATGGAAAATATCATAGCCTTATAGTGTTTTGTATACACCTGAGAAGACTGTTCTTTGTCCTGCGATACAAGAATGAAATAAATGACTTCTCCATAGGTAGAAAAGTTAAAAGAAATAAGAAAGCTATGGAGGCAGAGGAGGCAAATCTATATCTTGTATTAAAAGTAAGTTGGGTAGCTCAGTCACTTAAGTGTCCAGCTCCTGATTTTGGCTCAGTCATGATCTCTCAGTTTGTGAGTTTCAGCCCTTCGTTGGGCTCTGTGCTGACAGCTCAGAGCCTGGAGCCTGCTTTGGTTTCTGTATTGCCCTCTTTTTCTCTGCCCCTCCTCTGCTCACGCTCTGCCTCTTTCTTTCTCTCAAAAATGAATAAACATTTTTACCTGTTTCCGATTCTGTGCCTCCTTCTCTCTTTGCCCCTCCCCGTTCATGCTCTGTCTCTCTCTGTCCCAAAAATAAATAAAAAACGTTGAAAAAAATTAAAAAAAAAAAAAAAAAAAAAAAAAAAAAAAAAAGGGGCGCCTGGGTGGCGTAGTCGGTTAAGCGTCCGACTTCAGCCAGGTCACGATCTCGCACTCCGTGAGTTCGAGCCCCGCGTCAGGCTCTGGGCTGATGGCTCGGAGCCTGGAGCCTGTTTCCGATTCTGTGCCTCCCTCTCTCTTTGCCCCTCCCCGTTCATGCTCTGTCTCTCTCTGTCCCAAAAATAAATAAAAAACGTTGAAAAAAAATTAAAAAAAAAAAAATGAATAAACATTTTTAGAAAAATTTTTAAAAAAATAGACCCTGTTAGAGAGCAAAAAGAAAACAATTTAAACAGAGGTGGAAAGTTATATAAAGATTCTATTTGTAATTGATGTTTGAATTGTTGTCTGAAGAGAGAGCCAGAGTTACCCATGTAAGAGAAAAGAGAATGTGGGGAGGTTTGATAGGAGCAATAATTTGTTAAATAAAAAGAACTGAAAAAAATCTCAAATGTAACTAGATCATAATGAGCTGCATTATTTAGAACCATAGCATAATACTAATTTTCATTTTAAAGTGTTTATATCAACTTTAGTTAAAAAGAAGTATTATAATTCTACAAAGTTCCCATTTGGACAAAAACTATAATCACATAAGTAATGAGAGATAATTCAAAATTATATCAGGAGAGCAATTAAAGAGTCTTTGGTTTCTTTTTAGGGCTGAATAATATCCCATTGTTTGAATGCATCACAGTTTATTCCTTTACAAATGAAGGACATTTTGAATGCTTCCAATTTTGGGAAATAATGCATTAAGTTGCTACAAACATCTGTGGCCAGGTTTTGTGTGTTGGTCCTAAGTTTCCAACTCCTTTGGGTAAATACCAAGGAGTGCAATTGCTGAGTATGTGTAGTTTTGTTACAAACTACCAAACTGGCTTTGAAAGTAGCTGTATCATTTTTTTATCCCCACCAGCAATGAGTGAGTATTCCTGTTTCTGGAGCATTTTGGATTTTGGCCATTGTTAAAGATTTGTAGTAGTATTTCATTGCTTTAATTTGCATTTTCCTGCTAACACATGATGTGGGATCTTTTCATGTTTACCGAAGTATGCTTTTTTTTTCTTTATTTCAGAAAATATATTTTAGTTCCAGAAATTAATTAGTATATTTTTAGGTCTTTTATTTCTCTCATTATCAAGCTGATGTTTTCCTCCACCTTCCTGAACATATGTAGTGTATTTTTAATAGCTCTTTTAATGCCTTTGGACTCTACCTCTAGAATCTTTATCTTTCCAAAATCTGTTTCTGTTGACTGGTTGATTTCCTTATTATGGGTTGAATATTCTTACTACTTTGCTTCTGTGATAATTTTTTTTTTTTTATTGAAAGCCAGATACAGTGCAATCTACCTTATAGAATACTGAATACTTTGTATTCTTTTAAATATTATTAAACTCTGTTCTGGAATTCAGCTATGTTACTGGAAAAGGCTTTGATCCTTAAGAAGCTTGCTTGTAAGCTTTGTTTACTGATCAGACAAAATCTGCAGCTGTCCTGGAGGCAACACCCAACTGAGGACTTCACTTGCATTTTGTGTTTGGAGGTCTTTCCGGTCTGACTCTTACATACCTGATGTATTTGCAGCCTTCCGTGAGCACTGAGGATTTTTCTACCTGTTCTTATTCAGGGGTACTTTCCCTGACCTCATTTTTATTTATGCTGTTCACGTGTCAGTGCTATTCAGTATTCAGCAAAGAGTTGAGAGGAACACTGTGGACTTCCAGGGCCTTCTCTGCAATTCTCTTCTCTCCGATGCTCTGTGCCATCTCTAGACATCTGGGTTTACGTGAGTTCTGAATCTTGTCAACTCCGCAGAACCTCTCGTCATTTTTAGTGTACCTTCTCCCTGCACTACAGCCTGGAAACGGCAGGCAGTTAGCTTAGCCAATTACATGGCTCATCTCATTTGTTTCCCTTCTCTTCGGATTTAATGTCCTGTATTACTGATTGTCCAGTTGCTGAAAACTGTTGCTTTTTTATGTTTTGTCTAGCTTGTCACTTCTTTAAGGTGAAATGATAATTCTTTTCCAGTTTATTCTATCATAGAGAGAGGTGGAATTCTCAATATTATGTTTGAAAACTAATTTGTTAAAAATATGCTTTGCAAGGAAGAAAACATTTCACATGTTTTTTCTACTCTGAAAACTCTAAACTCGGGGATTTTTATAATGGTTGACTTCATTATGATATCAGCTATTTTATATTTATCAGCTAAATGCCACAAGTTTTATTAGAGCATTCAACCAAATATCCCTCCAGGTAGAAATGATAATAATCATTAAATGGCAGGTATATACAACCTGAATGAACTTCACATGTTGAACCAAAGAAGCTAGATAAAAAAAGAACATATATTGTGTGAGTCTATGTATGTAAATATCAAAAGCATGCAAAAGTAATCTATGGTAATGTAAGTTGGAATCACAGTTCCTTTGGAGACAAAGGAATGAGTAGTGATTGAACAGAGCAAAATGGGAGACCTCTTGGGTGTTGCTAATGTATTTCTTAATATGTCTTGCAAATATTTTCTCCAGTACTTTTTAACTTAAATTGGTTTGTGATATTTTAATCATAGGAAAGATTCTAATTTATATCTAGTGATATTTACAAATACTTGATTTTTTTTTTTAATTTCAGCTTTGTATTACTCTTGTATTTTTCTAAAACATTTAGGTTAATTTTTAGAATTTCATTTAAATCTATGCTTCACTCAAAAGATATGTTGAAGGCAAGAGTGAGATAACATCTTTTTATTATTATGTTTTCTTTGTCAATAGATAGCTAGTTGGCCTAACACCACTATTTTTCTCAAAAATTCAAAATACTGCATCTTCTGGTTTCATTTTATTCAAATTTTTCCACTAAATGTTACTACACAAAATGGATAAACACCAATATTTCATTTGAAGGCATGCAAGAAATAATACTATATTGAAGGATGCTGGCCAAGTTTCCAGGGACAAAGGCCCAGAGAGGTAAGCATTTACAGAGAAACTCAGTGAAACCTAGTACTTTTGGTTGGGACTCGGAAGTGCTTCAGCCTAGGGGTAAGGTAAATACATAAACACACATAGACTTCTTCCTGATAGACGAGAAATTTATCCTAAACATTAAATTATTTATTACAAAGAATTGTGCAATCCCATTATCTGGCATACTGTAAAAATTTCCAGGCATATAAGAAGATAAAATAGCATGAAAAAACACAAGGGAAGAAACAGACCACAAAAACAGAAGAACTGGGGTCCAGTTATTGGAATTCTTCAAACAAGCTTCACTATAACTTTTCACTATGCTCAAAGAGTTAAAAGCAAGATAGAGAAATTTTGCAGAGAAAATGGATGTCTAATTTTGTAAAATATAGTGATTAGATTAGAATTCAAAGGATGGCTGTAATAGCAAAAGAGATACAGATACAAAAAAATAATAATTATTGAGAATATAGTCCAGAGAAAATATACAGGAAAATGAACTAAATAAATGTAGCAATACAATACGCTTCCATTTGGGAGATTAAGTATAATTATTATTTTCATTATTACAAAACAGATTCCTAGAATCAAAGTTATTCCAATAACATATTTATGTATACTTTTATGGGTATATGTATAGACTTGGAAAGAAGTTGACTCTAAATTTTATATACAATTCATGGGACATCAAGATGGCTCAGTTGGTTAAGTGTCCAATTCTTGACTTTGGTTCAGGTCGTGATATCCTGGTTTATGAGATTGAGCCCCACATCAGGCTCTGTGCTATAAGCCTTGAGATTCTCTTTCTCTCTCTCTCTTTCTCTCTGCCCCTCCCTTGCTCATTCTGCTCTCCCACACACTCTCTTTCTCTCAAAATAAATAAATAAACTTAAAAAGTAAATTTTATATACAATTCCCAAAAAACTAGAATAGCTAATGTTTTTGAGAACAAAGGGGAGTAAGAAGCTCTACTGGATATAAAGACTTATTTGTGGGGAATTTAGTAATTTTAAAATGTATTATTAGCACATGAATAACCAAAGGCAACATCATAAAGAAGTTTGTATCCCTCCGCCAGTATCCAGAAATACATTTGTATAAAATACTATGGATTGTTGCAAAGGTGAAACACTGGCATGTTTGCTAATCATGACAGTCTCCCTAGCCATTTTGAATTGTGGAAGAAGTGACACAGAATTTTCTGTTGCCTCCACACAAACCCTGTCTGTTATTAAAGTAAGGGTAGTTAAGTAGTTTTTTCTTTTCTTTTCTTTTCTTTTCTTTTCTTTTCTTTTCTTTTCTTTTCTTCTCTTCTCCTCTCTTCTCTTCTTCTCTTCTCCTTTCCTTTCCTTTCCTTTCCTTTCCTTTCCTTTCCTTGTTCTCTTTTCTTCTTTCTTCTTCTTCTTCTTCTTCTTCTTCTTCTTCTTCTTCCCCTTCTTCTTCCCTTCTTCCTCTTCTTCCTCCTCTTCCTCTTCTTCTTCTTCTTCTTCTTCTTCTTCTTCTTCTTCTTCTTCTCTTTTCTTCTTCTTGTTAGAATTTGGGCTCTGGGAATGGAATGCCTGGGTTAAAAACTTGGTTTTGCTGCTTATTGGCTCTTCTTAGCTGACACTGTTAGTATTCTGGTTGTATCTGCTTCGATCCCTTACCATTATCTGTCTTTTTCTCTCCCCGCAACACAAACTTCAGTAGGCTTTCTGGTTTTAAAGGGGAGATTGTAACTCTTAAGCAACGTGAGCCTTTCTTTTCTCATATCCAAAAAGACCCCGGCATTCTGGGTATTCATATCCCCACATTCCCCAAAGGAATGACTAGAAGGAAGAGAGGAATCAGGCTGAAACTTTCCTTTGAGGGACTTTGCATAAAATCTCACCTGCACTGGGCATTTTCCCTCCCTTGTTCTGTTTCTTCTGTACAGATTCTGATTCCCCCTTTAACTGTTTTCTTATAAACCCTGGCATAGGAGTCTTCATCTTAGAATGTTTCTGGGAAACACAAGTGAACACACTGTGTCGCATTAAACTAGTTATGGAACTTTTTCCATTTCTTCCACTGCAACAGGGATGCACAAAATTACTCACAAAATTGCTTTGGGAGTTAAGACAATTACATAAATGTTTGCTACTCTATCAGGTGGATCACTCAGTGATAAGTCAATTAGTTCTGAAGCATTTTACAATGGTGGTGAGATGTGTGTGTGTGTGTGTGTGTGTGTATGTGTGTGTGTGTTTGTGTGTGTGTGTTTTAGAATAATCTATATATATGTTCTGATTTGCCATAATCTCATCATTTATATATTGTAAGTGCTTCTCAGTTTCATTAAACAGTTATATTACATTTTTTTCTTTATTTTATGTTATTGAATGACTTTCACGGAGGAAGGTATGTTATTGTATTTTGTCGTGTTTGGTTTTGACAAGATATCTAATCAGCTTCAACAGGAATTGATCTTACTACAATGTTATACTCATACTCATTGCATATAAAGACATACATTTATGAAAAAAAGAGCAAAATCAATTGCTTTATATTTTACATCATCTAAAAATGGTCTAAAATTGGTATACATCTAGAAAATCAATGCATAAAAAGTACAAAGAATCCCAGTATATTTTTGAAAGTACAATATGACTCTTTTTTTATTTTTTTTAAGCAAAAAGCCCTAATTCAAATTTTGTGAAGTGTTGCATGAGGCTCTCACCACACGATTCCTGTTAAAGTCAATGATCCCCGCTGACTATAATGGGAATCCCACAGTTACAACCCCAGGAAGGCCTTTGCACATTTAGTTATGTCTATAAAACTGCTTAGGCAATTTAGGTATTCTTTTGTTTCAATAAGGAAAAAAATAATTTGGTGTTTTCAAAAGCCTTTAGTTGGCACCAAAAAGCACAGTCTAAAGCAGTTTAATAAAACTTAAAAAAAAAAGAATGCTTCGCATAATTGGATGTTGTGACTAAGTTTTGGCGCCACTTCGTTTCACCTCATGTAATAAAATGAAGAAGTATAGTTTTATGACATGAATATTTAAATGAGAATATACAGCATCTAACATGAAGGCCTGGTTAGGTGACTCATGATCACAGTACTGGAAATTTTATTGTTTTTACTACTTGTCTTCTGTCCTTTTCAAATAAGAGTGACCCTCAAACAAAGACCATTTCTTAAGCAAAGTTACAGGAGAGAAAGAAAAATCTAAACTGTGTTACGTATCCGATGATTTTCAGTCTTATTCATTTTATCTTGCTTATTTCTCTCCAGTTTCACTTTTTCTTTTTTCTTTTTTTTCTTACAAGCATACACATACACACACATACACACACACACACACGCATTGAGCATGGAGATGCATAAATATCTTTCTGTTTCTAGAGAGAAGTAATCTATCATGATAGGTAAGAGCACTTTCTGTTGAGACAGACTGCTCACATGGAAACCCACTCTCATCACTTAGTATCACAATTAATTTCAATAATAGCCAAACCTCACAAATTCCTCTAATTTGTAAAATGAGGATAATAATAGGATGCACATTATAGCATTACCATGAAGAATTTATGTGTTAATGTGTGGAAAGCACTTAGAACAGTGTCTTACATATTGTATGATCTCTAAAGGTAAGCTAATAGTATAGATTAGCTATATCCATATTTCAACTAGCTATTCTATATTATGCACATTTTGCCTAAGGGGAATGGGAAGGAGATGAAAATATGTACATTTTTCATAAATACAAGACATTGTGCTTGGCATTATATTCTGTGTTCTGAAATATGCTGCAAAGTTGTATGTATTAATATCTCTATTTTGACATATGAGGAAGCAAGTTCACAATGGTTCAGTAACATGTAGAAAGTCACAAACCTACTGATTGGTGGAGCTGTGAATCAGACTTCGATTTTCTGACAATATATCAATTCATTTCAAAATGATATTTATATGATGGATATATGCTAGATAATATCCCTGAACGAAACAGACAAGATACCTTCTCTGATGCTTCTCATGTCCTAGTAAGGAGACAGAAATAAACATGTTAATAGACACGATATAATTTTAACAATGATAATTCTCTTAAGAAAGCAAAATAAGTAATTTAAGAAATTATAACAAGAAAGGAGGCTTAGGGTAGATAGAGGTTATCAGTAAAAAGCGCTCAACAGAGTTAACACATGAACTGAGAAAAGAAAAATGAGCAGGCATCTCTAGCCAATCTAAGTCAGGGGTTGGGGTGGGGAGCTTTCAAAGAAGAGAGAACTAGAAGAGTGAAGGCCTTGGTGAAAGAAAGTAAGGAATTCATGATGTCAGTTTGAGCAATTGAGTGAATTCTAGTAAGGATTAATGGGAAGGAAAAGGAACTCAGTGGAAGTCAACTACAATAATTTGATATTGGACAGGTGTACAAATACAAGTGTAGAGCTTAGGCATAAAATCATCTTAGGTGTATGATGTTAATTTTATTGACTACACAAAATGAAAGGACCTGAAAAAGAAATGTAGAAAAGAAGAGGACACAAGCAGAAGCGTTGGGGTACTCCAAATTTTAAGATCAGGCTGAATAATTTTTCAGTAGAAGAAACAGAGAAGGGACAGAAGAAGACGCATTGTATTGTCATAAAAACAAAAGGAAACAAGTTTTTCCAAGAGTCATTGAAAGATCACCTGTATGAGAGGCTATCAAATGGTCAAGCACGATGAGAACAGAGGAGAGTTTGCCACCTGGATTTCAGTGATGCATGTGGAGCAGTGTGGTAAGAGGGTGGATTGCTCAGGATTAAGGGGAGACATGGAGGTGGGGGATTAGAGGAAGTTGGTTGGGACTACTCTTTCAGTGAGTAGTCTGGAACAGGAGCAGAGACCTGATTTAGGAGTAGCTAAAGAGAAATCATCCGGTAAATGTAAGAACACATTGGGAAAAAAAGAGATTATATTGTTAACTGTTGAAAATGACCATGCACAGAATTAATTTGATAATGTAGTTGAGAGGCAGTAATTGTTGGACCAAAATTATTGTTCTTTAAGTTCTTTTTTTTTGAGAGAAAGAGAGAGAGGGTGCACATGAGTGGGGATGGGCAGAGGGGGAGAGAGAGAGAATCCCAAGCAGACTCCATGCTGTCAGCACAGAGCTTGACCCAGGGTTCAAACTCACAAACTGTGAGATCATGACCTGAGCCAAAATCAGGAGCCAGATGCTCAACAACCACCCACGTGCTCCTGGATCAAAATGTTTAAGTGACTAGAATATATTGAATCTGGAACACATAGAGGAGTTAGCCTTAGACAAGTTCAGAAATGCATTATTCATTTTAAGAGGAGGAAAGGAGAGGATGTAATTTCGGTTGCATTTGGTTTGGTAAATTTGAATATGGAGGGTTATGGAACTCCCACTTGACTGTATCCCTATTCTTCATCAAGTGTGAGCTAAAACCTTCAGCTTTCCTTCTTGAGTTAGAAGTTGAAAGATGAAAGAGAAGGTGCAGAATAGTTGTATTGGAAATTAAGAGTGTAAACATACCAATTAAAGTGAAGGAAGATTCCGGCTAAACATTGAGTGTGTAGCTAAATCAAAGAATTCACATCACCAGAATCACATGAAACAGAGATAAGGATTTGCTAATAATTTCAAGTAGTTATTCATTTAAAACGATCAGAAGAATTAGAGAGAGATCTGGGATGTTGAAAACAGCTCCCTAGATCCTGTCTTCTCATATTAGACACGTACTATCTAGCTCAGAATAATAAATGAAGTCTCCAATTATGTCTGCAGATCGCCTCACACAACAGGCAGAATTTTAGTTTATGAAACATACTTAGATTATGAAATATATTTTATATTGCAGGAAATTGCATAGCTTACATGACTTTATCCAGTGAGCCATGTCTTAGAAATTTCAAACATTTTTAGTAAAAGATACCCTCTAGACAGGGATCATCCTATAATTATGGTCTTCCTTCTAATAAATATCATTAGTGTATTTACCCAGAACTGCAGTTGACAAGGACACTAGCCTAGATCCATGCTCTCTTTTCTTTTGTTGCTCAAAGGAGTTTCCCTCCCTTCCCAAGGAAGCAGAACAATCACAGGCCAACTTTTAACTCCTTGCTCCTCAGTACTAGTTTGCAATTTGTACAGGTACAGATTTTAAGTGAGAGAAGTCATCATGGCTTTTGTTGTTGTTATTTGGTTTTATAAAAGTAGTATGGTTAATGAATTGGGACTCTTGAAAAGATTTAAAATATATTGGATTGAGGTATCCTAGAATACAAGTGTATAGGAGGTAGTCACCTACTGGTGTGGTTCTTAAAGTTAAAACTTGAGAGATGGTATAAGTTACAGGTGATAGTGAATTGAAGACAAGTATGGGAGTAGATATGTGGAGGGAGAATAAAGGAAAATACTATGGGAGGTAGATAAACAAAGAACACTGAGAAGCTGCATTGAAGGAATATATCCTTCAGTTAAAACTTGACATATCCGCTATCTTAGGGAAATTTAAATAGAATGTGAAATGTTTTGTCAGTTAAGTGTCTGGAAACTGTTGCAATCTGTGTTATTATTCTAAAAGCATAGAGCTTTTAGGGCTGAACCATGTTTTCTTTAATGAAATCTACCTTTCAATGTTTATTCATAAGGTCCTAATTAATTGTCAAGTGCAATTCATCAAAACAAATTGGGATACATTTGCAGAACATTGTGTAGAATTTGACCTTCACCAAATTTTACCTTGCTAAATCTTCCTCATACTTCTTTGAAAATGCCCTTCTAAGTCAAATATATTTCTCAATTGTCTTGTATGTCATGGGGAAATACAACCAGAGAACTGAATAACAGGTTTACATTCTATATTTAATAATCAGTCAGCCCTTTTCCACTCAACTGTCAACTCACGTAGTCCTAAAAATATTAAGAAAAGAATTAACAGGGGCGCCTGGGTGGCGCAGTCGGTTAAGCGTCCGACTTCAGCCAGGTCACGATCTCGCGGTCCGTGAGTTCGAGCCCCGCGTCGGGCTCAGGGCTGATGGCTCGGAGCCTGGAGCCTGTTTCCGATTCTGTGTCTCCCTCTCTCTCTGCCCCTCCCCCGTTCATGCTCTGTCTCTCTCTGTCCCAAAAATAAATAAAAAACGTTGAAAAAAAAATTTAAAAAGAAAAGAATTAACAGTGGAGATAACAATATTTGCTCCTTGCCTGGTAGAACTAGAAGGTTTCCTTCCTTTTAATCAAGTAAAGAAAGAATTAGATTAGGATTAGTGCATGGTATATACGTGCATTTCACACTTATGACTCTACACCATCAGAAAGAGAACAGAAAAAAGTGCAGGACTATATGAGATAACTGGCAAGATCTTTAAGTAGGAAGAAAAGATTCAGCAGGGGCACTGAGTTAATAATAAAAATGTATTCATTTAACTGAATGACAAATACCTATTGCTCTTAAGAACAGCTCAAATAAATATAGGACTGCAGAACTAAATCTGACAAAACATTCTGGTTCAAATATTATAAGCAAGTTGGTATCATTTCCAAATTAAAGTGTTTGATCATAAACTAGGTCATTTCAGAGTTTATCAGGAATTTTCTGTTTGCCCAAAGTGTTGAGTTTACTCGGGAATTATAAATGTATACCGATTTGCTTCGGCTTCTAAAGAATACTCACCATTAAGTTCTAACTAGAGGTAAGGTATCCTATGAAAAACAGACAATTAACAGAGAGTCTACATTTGCAGATAACTTGAAATCTTGTGGGATGGTAGTCAGGTAAATTGTCAGTTACGGTGAAATTTATTGATCATACTATAGTCTTTATCGCAAGATAAAACAACCGTGATGGAATCTCAGAGCACAAATCAACAATTCTAGGGTGTTAAGGAACTATCTCCTTTAGAAAATGTATATAAAAATCAAATCTGTTAGCAAATTTCTTGAGGCCAAAAGTTGGAGGGAGTTCAATTTCAGGTTGAGACAATGATATGAGTTGATTTTTGGAGAAGAGGCTAGTGTGTAAGAAAACATTTGGTGTGCTAACTTTGGAGAGGTGGGTTGGGTCCAGACTTTCAAAGATTCTGAAACATAGAGCCATTAAATAGTTTTACACTGATTTTTAACTAGAATTATGAAACCACGAATATGTAAGATGACCCCTGGAAATTGAAGACTATGGCGGCTAGAGAAATTGACGTTTCTTTTTTTTCCCTGGATAGTATATAAACCGTTTCCACAAAAATAAAGACAGTACAGCTTGCAAAATCTAAATTGAATATTCCAAAATGTTTTTCCCTAATGCAACAATAGGAATTATAGCAAAACTAAGGAACTAAGAAAGAAAAACAAAGCAAAACAAAATTCCAGCATTTCTGTAGGCAACGTATATCGAGGGAAGAAAAAACGGACTAGAGATTGCAACAAGGTAAAAGGTATTAAGTGTGTGAAGTAAAGCAAGAGACGGAATTGTTCAAATGCAAAAATAATCTTTCTTCATAGAAAATTGTACGTTACACTTTTTCAACATCCGATATAGATTACTCTAAAATGAAATCATTTCAGCCTTTGATTAAAATATCAGAAAGAGAAATATTACAATCTTTAAGTTCAGAAATTGTAGGGGAAAATGAACCAGAAAATTGATCATCATTTTGACACCAAAAGAAATCGAATTCTAAGGAAATCTTAATTCATTAAAGGACTCAGAATCTGAAAGTATTGATAAGCGTTCAGAAGAAAATGAGTATCTGTGAATCAGTTCCAGTGCTAGGTTAGCAGTAACGGGAAGAATTCAACAGGGCAAGATTTATGACCAGAGTGAGGAAGATCATCGACAGGAGGACAATGGAAATATAATTGTGTGGGATGGTGTAATAATAAAAATGTAATAAAAAGGTCAAAGGCTTATAGACTCATAAAACATCTTGAAAGGTGAACAATTCACATTATATTAGCCAGATAAGAAAAAAAAATATGAATATGCCGGAGCCACCTTTTCTGAAATGTAGGAAAATGTTCTTTGGCAACCCATGCAAAGTTGGTGTGTGTTATGTATGCTAGGACATTATCCAGCAAACCTATTTGATCTCTTACAGAAATGAAAGCAACATTGTTTACAAATGGAAGTTGATAAAAACATAAGAAAGTGGTGGTCTACTGTACTATTAAAGTCTCTTTAATTCTGAAGCATTATGTCAATCACAACAATAGTTAGCAAATATTTTACTACTAGCAGCAAAGAATTTTAATAGAGGGAAAATTTAAATTAAGACTCATTATGGGGTGCCTGGATGGCTCAGTCAGTTAAGTGTCCGACTCTTGATCTCGGCTTAGGTCATGATCTCAGGGTCCGGAGCTCCAGCCCAGCATGGGGTAGAGCCTGAGCCTACTTGGGATTCTATCTCCCCTCCTCCACTCATGCTCTCTCTTTCTCTCAAAATTAGTAAACTTAAAACAAAAATTAAAAAGAGCAATTGTAAGTATAAGAACATTCATATTTACCTAAAGAATTTTAGATGTTTAAGATCAGTACTAATGGTAGCATAGAAAGACTTTGCACAGTGATGCAAACAGAACGGCCCATCGAACGTCCACACTATTACACACACACGTATATGTACACAAATTACATCTGCCTCTCATACTTCATTTTTTATTTGATGTTTATATTTTATGCATTTAAACTGGTAGGATATGCCAGTAATTGATAACATGAATTATAAAATCCTAACAATCAATAATACAAAAGATAGATAATACAAATGAAAAACAGACAAAAGTTGTGAACAGTTAGCTAACAGAAAAAGAAACACCAGTTGCCAAAAAGGATTTGAAAAAGGCTAAATTGGGGCGCCTGGGTGGCTCAGTCCGTTAAGCTTCTGACTTTGGCTGGCGTCATGATCTCGCAGTTGGTGGGTTTGAGGCCCGCATCGGGCTCTGTGCTGACAGCTCGGAGCCTGGAGCCTGCTTTGGATTCTATGTCTCCCTCTCTCTCTGACCCTCCCCTGCTCGCTCTCCGTCTCTCAATAATAAAATAAACATTAAAAAAAATTTTAAAAACAGGCTAAACCTCATTAGTAATAAAAGACATGCACATCAAAGTTTTTTTCTTTTTTTTTTTTAATTTTATACACCTTCTATTAGAGGCAATTAGAAATTGACAATGCCAAACTTCAGAAAAGATATGGATCAGTAGGGTTAATTACCCATCTTGGAGGGGTGGGAAGAGAGTATAGAATGGTCAGGAAATGAGCTAGCACTATGTTTTTTTTAATTTTTTTTTAATGTTTACTTATTTTTGAGAGAGGGAGAAAGAGATAGAGCGCAAGCAGGGGAGGGGAAGAATGAGAGGGAAACATAGAATCCGAAGCAGGCTCCAGGCTCTGAGCTGTCAGCACAGAGCACTTAGCGGGGCTGGAACTCATGAACCATGAGATCATGACCTGAGTGGAAGTCAGACGCTGAACCGACTGAGCCACTCAGGCACCCTGCTAGCACTATGTTTTTAAGTTGAGAAGTCACATTTCCTACTACTCAACAGTTATAATTCTTGGTAAAACCAAGATAGATTTTGTCATATCTGAATCAAAAATCAAGGAAGGGAAGTTCATACATTGTTCTGTTATGTGTGAGTCACCTGGGTGGCTCAGTCAGTTAAGTGTTGGACTCTTGATCTCTGCTCAGGTCCCGATCTCACATTTCATGAGCTTGAGCCCCACATCAGGCTTTGTGCAGACAGTGTGGAGCCTGCTTGGGATTCTCAGTCTCCCTCTCTCTCTCCCCCTGCCCCCCTCGTGTTCTCTTTCTCTCTCAAAATAAATAAACTTAAAAATTTTTAATTATGTGTGTGGAAAATAGGACAGTATATTTTCAGAGCAAATATTAGTATTACCATCTTTCCAGTGGCAGACATTCCTTTCCCTAATATTATTTGGCAACAACATCCCATATTAAATCAAATGTGTTGGATTGGCAAATAAACTTTGTCTCTTCAGTAAGTTCCTCTTTCCAATTATGTCCTCAGATGAAAATTATAGACAGCCTTGTTGTTTATAAAATGTGATCATACTGCATACAACATTCATGGAGTGCAAGCAAATACCATTACTTTCTCAATAATGATACAATTTTAATGAATCATTAAAAAATAAATTAGTTGCAAGCTATTGATATAAAAGTTACCAAGAAACTCAGGTAAGATGAAAAAGCAGAAGGAAACATAGGAAAAATACCCTGACTAATGAGCGAGAATGTGACATTTGCTTACAAGGTGCTTGAAGACTTGAGACAGCCTTGGAGTAATTCACAAAAGGCTTAGCTTGGGGAACACATAGTGGGAAACCTAACACAATTTTTACAGATCTGTTCTTAGGAAAAAATGAGCTGAGTTACAAAACCATTCACCTGAGTTTTTTGGAGTTCAGGTTCAAGCTTCTGTCTATAGCTCATTAAGTGTCCTGATTCTTTTAAGCACACACAGTAAGTGTACAATAACATAAGTGTTAGCTGAATGAATATAAGTAAGTACAAATTAAGTGTGTCAGTGGCTGGGGTTAGACTACATATGTATTTCTTCTTCTCATCTTATTTTTCTTGAAACCACAGTTCATGTAATTTTAGTTTTAATTCTTTATATATTCAATATCATCATTGCTCTCCACTTTCTTTCCTGTTCATAATTCGTATAATTAGTTTTGATCTCTGGCCTCATTACCAAACATTCTGGTACATTTAATCACATTAGCTGCTTATTTAGCCTGTAAACTTTACCTAGGAGATTTTAAAGATAGCATAAATTGAAATTCATAGTTCTCTTTGTGGTAATTTGAGTTTGCTGCAAATTCAGGGGTTATGTGTTATTTAATTTAGTTTACGTAATTATGTATAACATCATTTTGCTCTGAGAAGTCTCTTTTAGTCCATTTAAGTAAATCATAGGTTTTAATTATTTCTCTGCATAACAAGTACCTTTAACTTTTAGTCTGTTAAAAACTAGCAGTAAATTGAAAGTTATTTTAGCTTAGCTGTCATTCTAAAAATTAATGGAAGAAGCCATAAAAATACGGGCTGGATTGCATGGTCAAACTTTAAAAGTAAGTACACCAAAATTAGTTAAAAGTAGTATGTTGTGGGGCGCCTGGGTGGCTTGGTCGGTTAAGCGTCCGACTTCGGCTCAGGTCATGATCTCAGGGTCTGTGAGTTCGAGCCCCGCGTCGGGCTCTGTGCTGACAGCTCAGAGCCTGGAGCCTGTTTCAGATTCTGTGTCTCCCTCTCTCTCTGCCCCTCCCCTGTTCATGCTCTGTCTCTCTCTGTCTTAAAAATAAACGTTAAAAAAAAATTAAAAAAAAGGTAGTATGTTGTGTGTTTTCAGATTCATCTTAGATTATTGTCAATTGTTTATTAGCATTTTCTTAATTATTTAATAACTCCCACTCTACATTTTTTTTATTATATGTGCTAATTGTTGGGAGGTATTTGCTTGTTCCCATCTCTTCTAAAATTCTCTAGCAAATATCCCTTTGATGCATTCTTAAACTTTTAGTTTAAAAAATAATTTACTGGGATGCCCAGGTGACTCATTTGGTTAAGTATCTGACTTCGGCTTAAGTCATGATCTCCCGGTTCTTGACTCTGAGTCCTGCATCAGGCTCTCTGCTGTCAGCACAGAGTCCCCTTCAGATCCTCTGTCCCCCTTTCTATGCCTCTCCTGCTCATGTTCTCTCTCTTTCTAAAATTAAATGAAAACAACACCAGCAAAAATAAAATAAAAGATAATTAACCAAAACCAGATTAACTATCTTAGGGAGGAAATAATGAAATTATTAAGGATGTTTTCAATTACCCATGGACAATAAACCAAATCATATAATAATATCTGAAAGTCATTTGATAAAATTAATTCTCACCTCTCTTTGAAAATATTTATTCCCTAGCCATTAGTTAACCAATACTTTTATTATGACTCAGTCTATACAGTATATTTATTTTATTGTTATGATGAAAAATTAAGGTTTCCTATTAAAGGAAGGAACAAAGTGTCTGTTAACACAACATGATTTGAAATTGTAACAGATTTTAGATTCGTGCTACAGAGATTATTTTCATTGTCCAATGGATCACTGAAGCTATGTTTTCTTTCTATATGTCTGTTTTTCTTCTGTTCATAATTTTACTATCTAGTGCCATGTTTAGTAATCTTTTACTCCACAATGTCTAATCTACATGTGGTTGTTATTGTTTTGATTTCAGATATTACAGTTTTCATTACCAGAAATTCCTTTTGGTTCTCTTCTATATTTTGCATTTCTCTTATCACTGTTCATGTCTTCCTATAAAGAATTGTTCATAGTAATAAAAACAGTTTTAATTTTTGTGTCTTCTAATTCCATTAACTATATAATGTCTAAGTCTAGTTCTATTTTTTTTTTTAATATTTTATTTTTTGAAAGTCATCTCTAAACCCACCATGGGGCTCAAATTTACAACCCCGGGATCAAGAGTCACATGCTCTACTGACTAAACCAGCCAGGTGCACCTAGGTCCGGTTTTATTGACTTATTTTTATTCTTATTACAGATCACATTTTCCTGCTTCTTTGCATACTTATTACCTTTTTAGTTGATGATAGGCATTGTGTATTTGACACTGTTAAGTATTTTGATTTTGATATCTTTCTTTAAAGAGTATCTGTCTTTTACCTGGTAAGCAATAAAATTAGCTTCCAGTTAAGTTTGCTAGATTTAAGTCTTGTCTTAAAAAGCATTACTGGGGAAGTTCTAGAGTAGTTTTTACTCTAGATAGTTGAGCTCCTATATTAGTATTTGACACTTATTTTGTCTCTAATGAATACCCTGATGCACACTCTAGCTTATGGTAACTTGCAAAATTATCAACTATTTGTGAATTCTTGGGCTCAGTTAGCTCACGGCTCCCCACTTATGTTTTTCTCAGTTTTAGTAATTTTTATTTATATGTACACACATCATTATACTCTACAAAGATTCAAAGGCAGCCTTAAGCAAATTTCTAGAGTTATTATTATTATTATTATTTCATTGATATTGATTGATTGATTGCATAGTTCCTTCCTCTCTGGGTTTCTGGCTTGCAACTTTTGTATTTCTCAGACTTTTAGTCTATCAAGTCTGAAATCAGTTTCATCTCTTGCACCCAATGCAACTGCTGTGCTGTGCTTGGGATTTTCAGCTCTGTTGAGAAATCCATAATGTGCCTCCAGGCAGAGGAACGGAATAGCACAGAGATTATAACATTTGTTTCACTCTCTCTTGGGCCATAGTCCTATACTGTCTGTTGTGCAATGACAACCATTATTTCATATCTTTTGTGTAGTTTTCTCACTGTTCAAAAAAAATAAAGTAATTCTGCAATAGTTCAAATCTTGGCAATCTTTTAAATTTTTTTTAAATATTTATTTACTTTTGAGAGACAAAGAGAGGCAGAGCATAAACAGGGGAGGGGGAGAGAGAGACACACACAGAATCTGAAGCAGGCTCCGAGCTGTTTGTTAGCACAGAGCCCTATGCGGAGCTCGAACTCATGAACTGCAAGACCTTGACCCGAGGTGAAGTTGGACGCTCAACCGACTGAGCCACCCAGGCGTACCATAAAACTTGGCAATCGTTTTAGAAAGCAATTATGAATAACCAGATTTTTTTTACTAAAACATATACATAAAAAGGAAGATGACTAGTTTGTCAAATATATAATTTTAACTATTTATTTAAAGAAAATGTCTTTGGATATTTAGATTATGTAATATTGAGTTGAAAACATATATTTAATCTAATATCTCCCATGAATATTTGACAGCTTTGCCAAGAGTTGAGATTAGTAATTAACTTTTGCCTCTTACTGGAGAAAACATCATTATAAAGGTTAAGAGCCTTCAATAGTGTTCTATAGAGAAAATAGATTACATGTGGATCATTTTTATAGTCTTGATATGGTTTTCAAACTAGAACAAGATAGGGGCACCTGGGTGGCTCAGTGGGTAAGTGTCCACCTTCGGCTCAGGTTATGATCTCATGGTCCATGGGTTCGAACCCCACGTCAGGCTCTGTACTGACAGCTTAGAGTCAGGAGCCTACTTCAGGTTCCATATCTTCCTCTCTCTCTGCCCCTCCCCCACTCGCACTCTGTGTCTCTCTCTCTCTCAAAAATAAATAGACTTTAAAAAATTAAAAAAAAAGACTAGAGCAAGATATAAGAAGGAAAGAATAACCCTATATGTGGGATTTTTAAATTCAACTTATTTATGGTATATCTTCAGGAAAACAGTAGCATAAAATATGTAGAGTCACCACAAAAAAAAAAATCAGAATCTAGCTTATTGAAATATATTAGTAGATATTTAAGAAAGACAAAACACATTGATTCAGCCATTTTCATGTTCCAGACTTTGTGACAGGACAAAGCTAGAAGAAAGGAATCTTTTTGTTTTTTTAAATTTTTTTAACGTTTAATTATTTTTGAGACAGAGAGAGAGACAGAGCATGAACGGGGGAGGAGCAGAGAGAGAGAGGGAGACACAGAATCGGAAGCAGGCTCCAGGCTCTGAGCCATCAGCCCAGAGCCTGACGCGGGGCTCGAACTCACAGACAGCAATATCATGACCTGAGCTGAAGTCGGACGCTCAACCGACTGAGCCACCCAGGCGCCCCTAGAAGAAAGGAATCTTGTAACACACTAAGAACAATTTACTGACCAAGCAAGAGAAAGCCTACTACCTGTTCAAAATAAACCGTAGAATTAGTCCTATTGTAAATTTAGAAAAAAAAAAAAGATTTGTACAAATGAATGTGCTTTATTTTATTATAAGAAGTAATATATGCTATTATATTTTATATAATCTATACATATATTTAATAATATATAATTATATTTTAAATATATATTTATATATTTAATAATATACAGTTATATTTTTAATATATATTTATATATTTAATAATATATAGTTATATTTTAAATATATATATTTAATAATATACAGTTATATTTTAAATATATATTTATATTTTTAATAATATATAGTTATATCTTAAATATATATTTATATATTTAATTATATATAATATATAATCTTTTATATATTTTATTTGTTTACTTATTTAAAAATTTTTTTAAACATTTATTCATTTTTGAGAGAGAGAGAGAGAGAGAGAACAAGCAGGGGAGGGGCAGAGAAAGAAGGAGACACAGAATCCATAGCAGTCTCCAGGCTCCGAGCTGTCAGCACAGAGCCTGATGCGGGGCTTGAACTCACGAAGTGTGAGATCATGACCCGAGCTGAAGTCGGATGTTTAACCCACAGAGCCAGCCAGGCACCCCTCTCACATTTCTTTAGATTACAAATCCAACACAGGTTTTACTAGGCTAACATCAAGGTGTTGGCAGGGCTGTTCCTTCTGTAGGCTTAACCGGCTGAGCCACCCAGGCACCCCATATATAATATATTTTATAATTAAAATATGTTTTATAAGAAACAATATGTTTAATTAATTTTTCAATGAGTGAGAGTTTTTAATCCTGGTAATAGCTACCTTAAAGAACAATGAAGCAATTGTATATTTAAGATTTATCCAAAGTATAGACTGGTGATTCTGGAACTCAAAGGAAACAACTGGAATGTGCTCTACTGAAGCAAGACATTTATTATTTTAGATATCACAGGCTCGTATCATGCAATTTTTCCTTTAATTTTCCCATCTTGACACCATAGGGAAAAAAGATTGAAGGTAAAAGGGAGATGAGGAGAAGTTTTATTCAAATTTTTCATGAAAGTTGGTCCTGATCTATTTCTGTAGGGCTTCAATATGACCCCACTAGCAACAGTGACTGCAAGTCATGATACAATACACTCAGTCAAAATTTGTTGCTGTCAATCATGACTGGAAACTAATGAAACACCATTACTTTCTGGGCTCCCAGAAATCAAATTCTTTGTAGAAAACTTCCACTCCATACAGAGAAAGACAGATACCATATGGTTTCACTCTTATGTGGATCCTGAGAAACATAACAGAAACCCATGGGGGAGGGGAAGGAAAAAAAAAAAAAAAAAGAGGTTAGAGTGGGAGAGAGCCAAAGCATAAGAGACTGTTAAAAACTGAGAACAAACTGAGGGTTGATGGGGGGTGGGAGGGAGGGCAGGGTGGGTGATGGGTATTGAGGAGGGCACCTTTTGGGATGAGCACTGGGTGTTGTATGGAAACCAATTTGACAGTAAATTTCATATATTAAAAAATAAAAACAAAACAAAAAAAAAACAAACAAAAAAAAAACTTTGGCACATTCAAAAAAAAAAAAAAAAAAAAAGAAAACTTCCACTCCATTTGACCTCATGTTCCTTAAAATCTTCGATTATAGGGTATGTATATGCAGTATTACTATGATATTTTACTGTAGAATTTGTTCTCTTAACACAAACTGAGGTCTTAGCACAAACCTGTGGGAGAATTCAACCAGATATATTTGGAAAAGGCTGAATAACTCAGTGATTTCTATAAAATCCATATTGATTTTCACGTAGCTCACTTAGAAAGAAGCGTAACGGCGGTTATTGAAGCTCATGATGAGTATTAATTATAATTGAAAAATTCCTGGATATAAAATGAGTTTAGAAATGGAACAGAGTAACTATAACTTTAGTCAACCTCCCTACTCTTGGAAAAATATGTTTTTCCAGTAAGGAAACCCAATCCTTGGAATCCCTGTGATGTCACCTTCTGTGATCCACATCGGCCAAAGATGTGTGTCTCAGATTCTATAAATCAGAGCTCTTCATTCGCTTTGCTACAAACATACATTCAGGAGAAGACTTTTTACTTAGACAATATAAGAAATTTCTCTTTTCCTTTGCTGAAGGTATTCTGACATGGATTTCTACTGTAATTCTACTTTAAATATGTATATGTATTTAATTACTATTAAAATTGTATAAATGATAATTGCTAACTTGATAACATGAATAACTTATATCATTTGTATATTTCAGTAATAGCTGAAAACTCTCTTTTGAAAAGGTAAAATAATTGATAATTTGAATAAATTCTATGTTAAAGAAACTTCTTAAAACTAATCTTAGAATTTTTGATATTGCTACTGTGTGATAGAACTCAAAGAAGGGCTGTAGTTTGCTAATTATCTGAACATATTTGAAAACATAAGTATTTCATTAACCAACTAAAATCTCTCAGGACATTGTTCATTAACAGATTGGCAAGACTGGGCAAAGGTTATTTTCATTTTTTTAATTTAATTTAATTTGTATTTATTTATTTTTAAAGATTTTATTTTTTATTTATTGTAATGTTTATTTTTGAGAGAGAGAGAGAGAGACAAACAGAGTGTGAGTGGAGGAGGGGGCAGAGAGAGGGGGAGACACAGAATCTGAAGCAAGCTCCAGGCTCTGAGCTGTCCATGCAGAGCCCAGGTTGGGGCTGGAACCCATGAACTACCAGCATATGACCTGAGCTTGACTGAGACGCTTAATGAACTAAGCCACCCAAGCACCAAGGTTATTTTTGTAAGTAAAGTTTTATTAGAACATAGTTACAGATTTTTTTTTTTTTTTTTTTTTTTAGTGCACTATTTTCTGTGGCTGTTTTTGTGCTCTAACACAGTTGCTATGGAAACTGTATGCCTCATATAACAGAATATATTAACCATTTGACCATTTACCGAAAAAGTAAATTAATGATCCCTATTTATATGAACAGTTTGGGTCATCATATTTACATGAAGTTTTTAAAAATACTTCAAATCACTAAATGAATCATTTAATCTGAATAAGACTATTAGCATATGTGACCTTTGAGAAGGCTAGAGAGGAACTTGAAAACTAGCATTCACTGAATATGGGTTATTTGTACATACTCTAGTATTTAGTTAATTTTTATGAATCTGGGCCACATTCTTTTTTTTTAATTTTTCTTTTACATTTATTTATTTTTGAGAAACAGAGTGAGATAAAGCATGAGCGGGGGAGGGGCAGAGAGAGAGGGAGACACAGAATGTGAAGCAGGCTCCAGGCTCTTAGCAAGCAGTCAGCATAGAGCCTGATGCAGGGCTTGAACCCAGGAACTGTGAGATCATGACCGGAATCAAAGTCGGACGCTCAACTGACTGAGCCACCCAGGTGCCCCCACATTCTTTTTTTTTAATAAAGTTTTTTTTTTTTTTTAATGTTTATTTATTTTTGAGAGAGAGGAACAAAGAGTGCGAGGGAAGGGCGGAAAGAGAGGGACATAAGATCTGAACCAGGCTTTGCACAGCCAGTAGAGAGCTCGATGAGGGGCTTGAGCTCACAAACGGAGATATCATGATCTGAGCCAAAGTCGGATGTTTAACCAAGTGAGTCACGCAGGTACCCCCTGGGCTACATTCTTATCTTCTAGGTATTATAGAGAGGAAAAGGTAGCTAAATCCTTTTTTTTTTTTTAATTTTAATTCAGTAGGACTGAAAAATGCTGCATTATTTACATAAAATCTTATAATAAATGAATCCAAATGGGGGGTTCATTTCTTTTCAGAAACCATTTAAAGCTTACATATTCCATTAAAATGAGGTAGATTAGATAGTTACTTCTGTCACTTGTCTTTTTTCAGAGACATACATAGATTCTAAGCACAATGGGCTTTAATAACCAAATTCCTCGATGTATATGCAGGCAAACTATAGACAGAATGGTGATATTCAGCCTCGGGTAGATCTCACTCACTATTTTAATTAAATGCTCGTGTCTATAAACTACATTCCATTTGACTAAGAAGGGAAGACATTAACAAAATATGTTAAGACTGAACATGTCCATTCCAAGCTCTGACTTGTCTCTGCCACTGAGTTTTACACATAAGTTGGTTTATAAAACATTTTATTTAAATGCTTTTGAGATCATTTGCTTCAGGGGCTCAGAATAAAGTATTTATTTAGAAGTAAGCAATGATTTTAATGTAGTTACTATTTGGGGTTAGCTTGCCTTTTAAGTTCTGCCTACACCATTTATTTGAAAACATTTACCAGTGCCCTTCCTTTAGGCGTTAAACTTTGTAATTTTTTTTTTCCCTTGACCTGTCTTGCAACTCAGGGAAATTATTCTGAAATAATTATCCCAACAGAACTTAGTGATCAGTACATCAGCAGACTTGTATGTCTTGGGAGCAAAATCAGCAAATTAAAAGGGCATTTTATGAAGAACAGGTCATTTAGGCTAGTTCAACTCCTGAACCTGCAAGAAAAACCATAACAGAGAGTTATTTTCTTAATGTCCTTGAGTATACTAGAACAAAATCTTCTCAAGTGTTTTACACAAAGAACTCTGTTCATAAGAAATTAGGTCAAACTATTAAACTTACCTCTGTTTGATGTAAAATAAAACTGCTTATTGCAGATCTAACAAAACACTTGGTGTCCTATTAGATTGCCTTCAAAGAATGTCCCAGATAACCTTACGCTAATTTAAAGCACAAGCTAACTTCAATCTGTCTTGTAGACGCTAGGTCTCAGGCACATTAGAATATACTTGAAAATGCAATCTTGCAAAAACAAAATAATTTCTTGCTGATTATAGATTTCTTTTCAACTGGTCACCTCTGCTTTAATTTCTCTGTATTTCACATAGAACAGCGAACGTTAGGAAAATTAAAGGTAAATAAAAGAACTAGGTTAACTAGTGTTAAAATGAGGAGGATTTGAAATATGGATAGCTCTGTATAAAGAATCATTTCCTCTTTGTGTGAGGTAAACAACTCCTTCCTATCTCCCTTCTCATTCTTCCCTTCACTTGACAGTGTATTATAACTACTTCGTGTAGAAACTACACTTTCCCCTCTCATTTCCTAAACTGATAGAAGAGGGTAACTTTAATCTCTATTTTATACCAAAAATCTTGTGAATACTATAAGTAATTGTTTAATTATCAGAGTAAAATTTGTGGTTTTAGTTGCACCTTCAAGCAAGATGATTTGAGAATATATGTATGTTGATTCAGTGTACTGTGCTCCACATTTCATTGTCTATAATAAGACAGGTAAAGATGCATTAAAGCAAACTAGAACACTTCTGTGCTTTCCAGAGCAAGGCGGCAACAGACTCTTACATATTATTGTAGAATTACCTATAAATTGGCTTGTTTCTATTAAGATATCTGACAACCTAACAGTGCCAGGTCAGTTTTGCTGTATGAGAAAAGACCCCAAATGTATTGGCTTGCATGCTCTTTTCATTTGTGAGTGATCTGCCTAGTTTTTCTCTTCTTGGTCAAGTTTAGTTAATTTCAGCTGGGCTCACTCATGGGCTTTTTTACAGTTGGCGGGTTAGCTGGAGATTGACATGTGCAGGATGGCCTAATTCACGTTTGAATTTGCCGGATTTGGGCTGGGATAATAGAGGCTATGGCTGTCCTCATCCTGTAGGCTAGCCTGGACTTATTCACATGGCAGGTGGATTCAAAGACCGGTAAGAGGGTAGTCCTCAAAGTCCTCAAACTAAACATTTTTGTTTGTGTCTAAGTGGCTACTTTCCTACCAATCAAAGTAAATGACAAGGCCTTACCACATTCAAGGGCTGGAAAAGTCTCCACATTTTGATAAAAGGCACTATAAATCTCATTGCAAGACTAGTAATACAGAAAACCTAATAATTTGTGGCCACTTGCATATTCTATTAAAATAGAACGCTATATTTGAAATATTTTTTCTATGTGAAAATCGAAACCAATGATTAGGAATTAAAAAGGAATTAAAACTGTAATTCAAATTATGATTTAGATTACGAATATCACAACGTGAAATGTTAAATAGACAAAATTTTGTTCCGTCCATTTTGACTAATTATTGGGAATTAGAGCGGCAATAATCAAATAGTCATTGCTGTTAGAGTTTGATATTTCTGTTTCTTTAGTTGTGCTTTTTCATTTCCATAAATACAAAGAATTGATGTAAGTGGACTTAAATATCTAATAGATAAAAATAAACTTAAATGGAAGAAACAGAATTCTTGATATTTTCTCACAACTCATCCCCAAAGAAACCTCTTCCTTCCCCACCCCACCCCCCTCTCAGTAATTCCCACACCCCTACTTCTTAGATATCCAAGGTAAACCCTCAGAACCATCCTTGAACCCATGCTTTTTTTCTTGACATCCAGACCTTCAGCATGTCTTATTGTCTATATTGCCAAAACATATTGAGTTCAAACGCTTCTCTTCATCTTCTCAAATAATATCTTAGTGAAAACCGTCATCTCTTACCTAATATATTGAAGACCATTCTAAAAAAATCTTCTTACATCTATTCTAACCTTTTTAATATATCACCTATTTAAGCCTCATTAAACATAATAAAGCAAATCATGTTTTTGTTTTGTTTACTTTTTAAATTTTTTAAATGTTTATTCATTTTTGAGAGAGAGACAGAGCACACGTTGGGGAGGGGTAGAAAGACAGGGAGCCACAGAACTCCAAGTAGGTTCTAGGCCCTGAGCTGTCAGCACAGAGCCTGCGGTGGGGCTCCAACCCATGAGCAGTGAGATCATGACCCGGGTGAAGTCAGCCGCTTCACCGACTGAGCCACCCAGGTGCCCCAGCAAATCATGTTATCTTGTATCTCAACAGCTCCCATTATCTTCCTATCATATGTAAAATATAGATCTAATTCTTTATTAAGGCCTCAGAAGCCTGCATAGTCTGGCTCATTGGCTTCTATAAACCCAGGTTTCCTTGCTCATGGCTCTGTTCATACCACTCTTTCCAGCCTCTTGCCTTCTTCAAGGTCTTTCCTCTGCTCTGGTTTCAGATGTTCATACAACTGTCTCTCCCTCATTATTTATTATTTATTGTCATAGACTGCTTTTAAAAAAACAAATAAAGTCTTCTCAGACCACGCTACAGAATCTAAGGTCTCAGATCTCAGGTATTTAACTCTCTTATATGTTAAATTCTTTATTTTCTTGCTGCACTCATCAGTAATTTAAATTATGTTATCTAGCTATCAGTTTATTATTCAAGTTATGTCTTTTTATGACAGTATAGAGAGAACTTGTGTGCTATAATTTTACTTAGTTCCTAGAATAGTGCTTGACAAATGCATAAAAATTTCAGCATATTTGTTGAATGATAAATGCTGAATGATAAGAAATTAATGACTTTTTCTTTTCTTTTTGGGAACAAAGTGGCTACATTTCCCCTAAATCACTTTTTTTTTAGTGGATTAACATGCAAAAACACCTAGGTCTAAAGACATTTGTGTAAACATTTTTTATACAGAAGAAAGAATAATCTCTGGAATTCTCTTTGCTTAGAGATGAGAGATTAATCTTACTTTGAAAATACAGTATATATAACATTCATCTGACCCTTCACATTTATATTTTCAGTTATTCATTATTCAATAGAATACACAATTCCTGGCTATATGAATAGGAACTATGTAAGGCAATATTAAGATCTGACTTAGTATCTTTAAAATGTTCTTCTAATTTTTAAGTCTTAACACATATTGTCATTTTTTTTAAGTTTATTTATTTATCTGCCATTTGGGATGGGCAGAGACAGATGGAGAGAGAGAATCCCAGGCAGACTCCGTGCTCTCAGCACAGTGCCCCATGTGGGACTCGATCTCACAAACCCTGAGATCATGACCTGAGCTGAAACCAAGAATTGGACGCTTAAATGACAAACACCGAGGAATGCTTCCATTCCATGTTTTAAAAGAAAGTCAAAATATCCCACATGATTATTCAATTATAAACATTTATTCAATTCTAGCTTTTATCACAAAAGCACAATAATAATATACCAAATATAAGAGTTATTTTTAAAATTGTTATGAGCAACTGATACTCAAAGATATAATGTAGGTAAAAGTGATGAACCAGTTGAAGTCTTAATTTGGGGGAAATGCATTGTTTCAGGATCCTATGAAGAATCACCTTAGGGTGGTTTCAAGGTTCTATGGGACGTAGCTCTAGAGTGTAAATTATTTATTTATTTATTTATTTATTTATTTAGTTCCCAATAAATCTTACTCTAATTTTGTTGCATTAGATTTAAGAATTGCACTGGAACATAATTTTTAAAAGTCACAAAACATTTTCTTTTGGTGCCTTTTAGAGTTCAAGGTATGAGTTTAAAGTGACACAATGTGATTGGTTATAAATGATATAAACAAATACAGCTATATTCCTTCCACCCATATGTTTTTCTCATTGCTCTGTAGTGATGATGCAGGAATTCTTACCATTCGAGAGATACTTTTGGGGCAATACATATATAATTCCCTGTTAAAATAGGGAGTTTTAATCCAGTCTTGTGTGTCATATTAGAAAATTAGTTCTTGCTAAAAAGACATGCGATCAATACTAAATCCTCGAAACACAGTCACTCATTAAATTACAGACGAAGCAAGAGTACATTGCCAGTGTTGTTCATCACACATCCACACACAGACCACTACCACCACGAAAGTGTGAAGTTACGAGTAGTCTATTTGCCTGGTATTTAAAGGTTATGTTGAAACTTTCCTAAAATTTTGATGTGATGTTTGTTGTGACCACACTCAGGCAGAATCACATTAATGATGGTAAGCAATGGAAACGGTTTCTACTGCTTGACATCAAACACTGCATGTGATGTTATTTCCTTCATTATGCAGTACATCTGTGCATACTGATAAAATTGGCAAACAGAAAAATAATCTTACAAAAGAAATGTATTTTTAAGATTAAAATTAATTGCTGATTTAAGAAAAAGTTAAAACAAAATATAATGCTTGCTTAACTAAATCATTTTCTATTCGTTTTATAAAGAGTTTAGCTCTGGTCCTGTGAAAGTCTTCATTTATATGAAAACTAATTTACAGTGGATTACTAAAAGTCTCATTATTATATTTTTAATAAATCCATCTTATTTGGCTAAAAAGGACAGTAATGAAATTTGTTTGATAGTTGCCCAGTAAACATACATCTCACAAAAAGCTGGGGAAATAAATAGTAATTACATCATAATAGCCTCCATTTACAAATATAATTTACTTTTCTACTGAAAAAATTTATACTAAGCTTATGAATGTTTAGTGCTTCACAGAGAGAATGCTATGACCTCATTTAGCAATTAGTTTTCTTTCTATGCTCCATAAAATTGAAGAGATTTACAAAGCAAGTGGAAATACTAACTTTTATAATGATGAGCCATATGGCACTCGGTTTACTATATTTATGCTTAGCAGAGAGTACAAAATTATAGTTTTGCATTTTTTACAACATGAGGTTACTACCTCTATTATGCTTGCAAATTAACAAGATGAGGGTAAGAAAGAAAAAGTTTCTGGTTACTTTAAAAAATAGATTCTGCAGAAACTAACATTGTCCTTGAGCCATTTTGATTTATAATAAATATTAATATGCCTATAAACACAATATATTATGTTTATTAAAAAGTTTGCCCAGGTGAAATCCATGATATGGTTAGTTTGGCTTAGGAAGCATTTCACTTCTAGTCCAAATGTGCTCTTCAACAGAGACAGGGGCACTGACTGGGACCTCCTGCTACTCTGTATTTCTTCAACTGAGTACACTCAGTTGGGAATGGATATATTTTTACTGGTGATAGGTAAATCTATAACTCATTGTAAGGGATTGTATATGCCTATAATCAGATAAATTTTCATCTCCAGTTGACACGGAGAGGGAGAGTTATGAATAGGAAATGTGTTGGGTTTAGCTAATAAAAGAATGAAAATTCTACTACACCACTTATTAGCCATGTGGTTATGGTAAGCAACTTACATCTGCTTGGGAGAAGCTCTTATGCCTTAAAGGCGATGGTAAAGAATATGAGTTTTTTTTTTTCTAATTATGATAGGAAGCCGATGGAATATTTTAAACAATAATTATCAACCTAGTTTACATAAAATTTGATCCCCTTCATCTCTTGTGCATTGGCTACAAAGGGTCCAGTATAATGAAGTGATTCTGGCAGAGCAACGATCAAGTGTGTTGGTTAATAACACATAAAAAAAGGTACATCTCATCTCATTTCGAAAGAAGATGAGGATGAATCAAATTTATTATTCAAATCATCATCAGTTGAGAGAAAACTCATGTTGTTGTATTGACTCACCCACAGTTTTATTTTATATGTAAATGCACATAATTATTCTATTAACGTAAGCACGCCAATTTTCTGGGTATGACTGAAACATTTATCACAACTATGCACATTTAAAAAAAATCACCATAGCTCTTGTTTGTGCCGTCTTGGTTATGCATTCTCAATTTGAAAATCATCATATATGCCCTCATCTGAAAAAAAACAATGAAAAGTTTATATGTAGCATTATCTTTTCTAGGAAATCGATAAAATATGTATACCATCTATACTTTTAATAACAATTTAGTGCATCTTTATGTTATTTTGGTGCCACACAATCAATATCTCATAATTAGCACCCCTTATTTGAGTTACCATAGTTGCAAAGTGATAAAGTACTTTTGCAGTCTTCAGTTCCATGGAGTTTTGAGTACTAAATCAAAGTATCATTTTATAACAAGAGTAGTGCCGAGCTCTGAAGCTCATGGTCATTGCACTGAAATTAAGACTAAAGACATTATGCTAGTTTCAAAATGAAGAGCATAAACTGTCTGGTATTGGCAGTAACACAGAAGGGAGCATAAACCCAGGGAAACTTTCCAGTATATATATATATATATATATATATATATATATATATATATATATATATATATATTTTTTTTTTTTTTTTTTTCCTAAGTCAGAAAGATTAGCTTTGCTTGCATATAACAATGTGCTATCATTCTGTAATGGGAACAGAAAAGATTAAATCAAAAAATGTAAATGTAATCAGTTTTAAAGCCATCTGAAGACTCATCATCTAAGATATAAATTATAGGCTTTCTATGGCTGCTGAAAACTTAATAGCCTTTATTTCTAGAATACGTACTATGTTGAAAGTGTGATGTTTTACATGGCTTAATGAGAATTCAAATCAGAGTATTTCTAAAAGGAAAATATTGGTTCACACTAGGTCAACCATGATAAAAACCTGTTCCTGCAGCTATCTGAATTACTACATAAATCCATTCTCTTGTTAGATGTAACTAGTTTCAATTGGCCCCTCATACCTTTTAGATAAAATGTAAATGGACTGTTGCAGTCCATAAATGGATTAGGTCTTTCATACATAGATAGATCCTGTACATTTCATTTTCAGGAACCCCTATTGTAATGTCAGAATGATCAGACTCATTAACATGCACCACAAAGATCATTTCTAAACTTTTAAAACCCCTTCTTGGGAGCACATAAGATTTCTCACTGACTTTGTGTTTTGCTTTATACCAGTTCTCAACTGGCATTATTGATAACGTTGTAATCTGCCACTCCATTCCTGTCTGTCTTTCAGGAATCATAAATGTGATGTAGTTAAAAGATGGGCCTTATTGATTCTTCCACTCAGTCCATGAAGATAATCTTTCCCCTGCATGAAATATTTGGAAACATTGGCAAGAAATGTGGCAGGGATGATAAAATGTGATTAATACAATGTCAAATTTTAATCAAAATAAATTAATTTTAATAGAATTAAGAAAAATACATAGAAAATCACAGAAGTAGCTGAAGGATTGAGGTTCATAGTATTGACACTTTATGAATATATTTGTATCCAGTAAAGTTTTGATTCTCAACATTAGTTTATAGTCTGAAGGGAAGACAAAACCAATGAAATGTGTGGTTTGGATACTCTTAAGAATAGTTTTAATCACATAGGTCTACCAAACTAGTGAAAACTATTTTTATGTATTTAGATGATAGAATTCAGGATAAAATCTGGTGTGCCAAATGAGACCAGGCTGAAAGTAATTTCTTGATAGCCACACCTGATGAGATTGAAGGAGGCAGGGTTCCACTGGAGATGGAGAACAGATTTCTGTCCAAGCATGAGATGTGTGGATGAGTGGATATAATTCTTGTATCATAACACATTTTAGAAGTAAAGTGCCTCATGATGTGGGATGAGTTGAAGTGAGATGGAAAAAGTTATCTCTATGGGTATTTTAGCCAATAAATGTTTCAGTTAGTTAAATGGTGTAGAGGAATGTATTAAAAATGTACTGTAAAGAAAGACACGGCGACACAACTGTGTTTTGGCAAAGTCATTGTTTTCAAAGGCTACTTTTGAGTAAATTAAATTGTTTATTTTTTTCAATGAAGACAGAAGAGTGTCTCTTTACAGCATACCAGATAGTTTCTTCATTTTCACCACCTTCATATAAAGTGCTCAATTTTTCATGTATTTGCCATGGAATTTTTCTCAGATTTTAACCTCAAACTGTGTACCACTGTCCTTTATATTTTCAAAGCTACTTAAACATCTTTAATTGAGTATTACTTTTAATTTAGTTCTACTTACTATAGATAAATATTTTCATAGGTAAATATTTTTGTGGTTAAAGCACCAGGTAATGCCTCCCATGTCTAATTTGTTTCAGTTATAATCTATTCTCGTGCTTCCAATTAAGCACCATCTTGTTGCTTAAACTTCATACATGTATGAGTGTGAGTGTGTGTGTGTGTGTGTGTGAGAGAGAGAGAGAGAGAGAGAGAGAGATTTCTCATGTGTATCTTTGCATGTATATTCATACCACAGACACAAATGCAGCCAATGTGCTTCATCCTCTTTTCTTGATCTCTATTATCTCTGACCACACTTCCAAAGTGTATTTCCACAGTCAACTTCTCTTAGGTTCTCTTCAGAGTGTAGCCAGTGTGCCATACATTTTTTTTTTTTTTTTACTGGAAACATGATCATGTATCTTCCATGTGTAAGATAATACACTTCCTACTGGTTTTAGTTTATTTTTTATTTATTTATTTATTTATTTATTTATTTATTTGTAAAAATTTTTAACGTTTATTTATTTTTGAGACAGAGAGAGACAGAGCATGAACGGGGGAGGGTCAGAGAGAGAGGGAGACACAGAATCTGACACAGGCTCCAGGCTCTGAGCTGTCAGCACAGAACCCGACACGGGGCTCGAACTCACGGACCGTGAGATCATGACCTGAGCTGAAGTCGGACGCTTAACCCACTGAGCCACCCAGGCGTCCCTGGTTTTAGTTTAAAAGCCAAAGTTTTGAGCAAACTTGTGATACTTTGCCATTTGCGCTCTGCTTACGTCACCAACCTCATCTGTGAACACTCATTTCTCTTCCTCTCAGCACTCTGATAGAAATGTCTTTTAATTTTATAAACATATAGCATTCTGTTCTGTTCATGGCCATTACGTATAGTGTTCCCTCTCCCTAAAACATTGTTCCTGAGGTTTATGCTTGACTGACATCTACTGCACCCTTAGATCTGAAAAGACTCAAGATCTACCATTATGTGGCCTCATAAAAGTCTTGTGTGTTCTGTCTCCTCATGGCTGATATGGCCATTTTTCCAGCCTGTTTTTCTTCCTAGCATGGCAGATAACCAAGGAGGATAGAGACTTGCCATTTCTGTCCTTCACAACATTCCTAGGACTAGTTCATTGACCAGCATATTGTTTAAATATGTCTGTTGCCTGAAGGATAAACACATGATATGAAGCTATACATGGTTAGACATAAAGTGCCATGTTGAATCCCTTTCCCTCATTCTCCTGGGTACTGCAATCAAATGAAATATTAAATGTTGCTAAACTGTCAGAGTATCCATACTTCTGCCCAGTGGCTATTACTCTTACAACTTCTTATTATACTACTGTTTTGAAGTTCCTGCCATTTAACCAGACATGTAACTTCAGTATTGCCACTTATTGTCCTTCTGTGCATAGTCCATAGTTTATTCTGATTTTAGCATATAACTTACAGTTTACTTGTTTAAACAGATTCCTGTTATTAGCTTAAGTATATTCATGTTCATCATCGTGGACAAAGTGATACACACACTCTTGCTTTTACTTTTCTCTTTGTCTAGCTTGAATTCTATGATCTGGATTTCTCTTCACTCTCAGGTAAATTTCCTAAAACCATTGATATTTTTCCTATTTGCTAAATCTCAATCCTAAATAAATTCAGCTATTCTTTTGTGTTAATGTAGCTTAAGGTCACTGAATAATATTTTATAATCTGGAATTTGTTACATGATAATAATAATAATAGCTTCATTTACTTTATGCCAAGGCAAACAGTTAATCTGCCCAATATCCTTCGGGTGAATTTTTTTATCATCACATTCAATGGAAGTTTCAATTTCACCTTTTCATATTGGTGCATTTCTATATTGAATTCCCTTATTCACTCTTTGCTACAATGATTTGCATACCATTTTCTCTAACAGAATTCCTGAATCTAATCTCTGTCCCATTACTCAGTGGATGACCTCATCTCAGTTTTCACTGACTGAATCAAAGCCCTCCAATGGAACTCTCTCGTGGTCCTGCCACAATCTCTGTAGCAATTCTGTAGGTACCCCCTCCTTCTCTCTTGTTACAGTGACAGGATTATCTTTCTGCCAATCAGGGAAAATTTATGCGATATGTATCCTGGACCACAGCCTCTTCTTTACATACAATTGACTTTCTACAGGATATTGTTCAATTTCTTACTTCCCATTATTTTATTTTATTATCTTCTTTTATTATTTGTGTTTATTTATTTTTTTACAATTACAACAGATTTTTAATGGATATCGATTGTATACTGCCTGTGTTCTGCACACTGTTGGCATACAATAGGATGGGGTTCAAATTTACAACAGGTATAACATTTTTACACATTTTTCAGATGCTCATGTTTCTTTGGGATTAGGTTGTTGAGATCAGCTTCTATTCTGTCTGAAAGATACCTTCACTCTTTCATTCACTGTCATGCTTCATCCACTTTCTCTCTTCTACAAATGTGTTGAGATCTTCTTCAGTTATAATCAAATCTTTCTTTGCTGAGATGTGCCCATTTCTTGACTTCAATTACTTTTGCATTTCTTGACTTCAATTTCAGTGTGGCATCTGTGTGAGGGGTGTAATTTCATAATATTTTCCTTCCATCCAGGCAGATAGGCCAGGCTGGTAGTCACTTCCTCTGGAAAGGCCAGGCCCAGGCCTCGAACAGAGACAGATTCTTCTGCACTTGGTGGGGGAACATTGTCACCCACAGGTTCACTTTGTCAACATAGTCTGCGGACAAATTTGTCTGGTTCTTATACTCAGTGAAGAGACGGATGAATGGTTTCCAACCAAAGGCCTCTTGTAGTTGTGGATACATTTCTCTTTTAGATAATTATCTTCTTCCTCCCTGTTGGTCCTTGTAATCCCTCTTCAATACTCAAACATGTGTTGATTGCTCCCATCTTCAGAAAAAGAAAGGAAAAGAGTATTTTTAGACACCATGTCTTGGGGTGCCTGCACAGCTCAGTCGGTTAAGTGTCCAACTTCAGCTCAGGTCATGATCTCACAGCTCATGGGTTCAAGCTCCCTTCAAGCTCTATGCTGACAGCTCAGACCTGGAACCTGCTCTGGATTCTGTGCCTCCTTCTCTGCCCTTCCCCTGTTTGCTCTGTGTGTGTGTGTCTCTCTCTCTCTCTCAAAAATAAATAACAGTAACCTCAGAGGTATTGACTATACCCATAATTTCCATTTCTTCATCTCCTATATCTTAATTGCTACTATTGTATCAAATCTTCCCAAGGCCTTCACTCTTCACTCCACACTACTGACTTAGATGATTTAATCTCCTCACAAGTTGCCAAAAATAATAAACTTTATCCTATTGACTCTGTACATTTTTTAATATCTTAATGTCAAAACAGTAATTCATCTGTAATCTAATTGCATGTCATATTTCTACTGGCAATGTTAATTTTTTCTTTATGAGTGATACAAAAAATAGTGATGCACCCATGTTCTATAGTATCTTCTATGTGAAAAAAAGACAGAATTGGAATTGGCATATATTGATTCCCCTCTCAATTCTGAACTTGTGTCAAGCAATAGAAGTTATATGCAACTTTTCCTCAACCTTTGTACTTGGATTTTTCTCAAGCATCTTGTGTTCGCCATATAAATAAGCAAAAGTTTGTGGGTACTTTAGCCATAGATGCCCCAACTCCAGTCTTTATTATTTGAAAAGCCTCGATTTTCAGAAACTTGGAAGTCATTGTCAATATTTGCCTTAAACCCACATTCAGTCATTTAGTAAATTCTACCCCTAATATAATTATTAGTTTAACATTTAGTAAAGTATTCATGTACTGACACTTTAGGTTTTTTCATCCATTATCTTAGTTTTATTAGAAAACAAAACAAAAACAAAAACTGAGAGTTTGGAACCAGTATTATCCTCAATTTACCCATGAGGGAACTGTGACAGAAACTTACAAGGCCATACAGCTTATTAAGTGGGAACCCAAAATTTTATTTAAATTGTTTAGGATCTGTGCTTTGCTAATTTTTCTTTTTTCTTACACCTTTCATTCAATTCCTCTCACAACTTTCATCCAACTCTTAATTCCTTCTATTAATTCTGTACACTGCACATAAGTGATCTTTTAAATAGATAAGTTGAATTATTGATGCTTCTCCTGCTTAAATTATTTAATTGGTTTCCATTTGAGATACAATCTAAAATTCTTATCAAAATTCACGATACCTTTCTTTACAGAGTC
This sequence comes from Panthera leo, assembly GCF_018350215.1. Taxonomy (NCBI): domain Eukaryota; kingdom Metazoa; phylum Chordata; class Mammalia; order Carnivora; family Felidae; genus Panthera; species Panthera leo. The sequence continues at coordinate 175,469,226 of NC_056682.1, forward strand.
TGCCATTTTACATTAATTACGTGGTATTATGGTATGGTAGGCCGAATAACTCCCTCCAAGGTGTCTACGTCCTGATTCCAAAAACGTGAAAGTTAGGTTACATGGCAAAGGAGGGAATTAAAGATGCAGAGGGAATTAAGGTTGCCAATCAAGTGACTTTAAAATAAAGAAATTATCCTGGATTTATCTAGATGGTCCTATTGTAATCACAAGGGTCCTTAAAAGTGGAAAAAGGAATTGAAAAAACAAAAACACAAACAAACAAACAAACAAACCAAAACAAAGAAATAGCAGTATGAAAACGACTGGCATTGCCACTCTTGAAGCTGGAGAAATGGTACCATGAACCAAGGAATGGAAGCAGCCTCTGAATGCTGGAGAAGACAAGGAAACAGATTCTTCCACAGAAACTCTAGTAAGAATGTAGATATACAGATATCTTGATTTTAGCCCAGCATGATTCATTTCAGACCTTCGGAAATGTAAGATAACCAATTTTTGTTTGTTTGTTTTAAAAGTTTCTGGTGCTTTGTTACAACAGCATTATGAAATGCGTGGTTATATTTCTTTCAAGTGTTCATTCGGCTCATATGCATTGTGCAGTTGCTATTACTTATTCCAAAGTGTGCATTCAGTATTTTAAAGAAATACTCTAGTTGTCTAAGATGTGCATATTCTTTTAGAAAAAAAAAACCACATTGAGTTTACTTTAGATGGATATATAAAATAAAAGATGTCAGCATGCTTATTATGGTACTGATTCTAGTGCTTGGATCAACACTGAAGAATGCAGGAATTTTTAAAAGTTATCCATGCCATCCTGCTTTGCCTCTATGGCAAGTTTGCTCTTGTGCTAAAGAACTCTTGACAACAAAGAATGAGAGTATCTCTTTCTCTGGGAATGCCAAAGGAAGAAAGACATTGAATATTGAAACAATGGGGAATATAAAGCTACATGCGTTTAAAAGAAATACCAATCAATGTATAACAATGGGTAAGGGGCGCCCAGGTGGTTCAGTGGGTAAGTTGGTTGAGCATCTGACTTTGGCTCAGGTCATGATCTCATGGTTTGTCGGTTCAGACCCTGGAGCCTGCTTCAGATTCTGTGTCCGCCCCCCTCGCTGCACATCCCCCTCTTGTGCATACATGCTCTCTTTCTTTCTGTCTCTCAAAAATAAATAAATAAATAAATATGTCAAAAACCCACAATGGGTAAATATTCTGAGTCTTCATTTAGAACAATATATAGACAGTATATATTTATAACAACTAGTATCAAGCATATTTAGGCCAATCTATATTTTCTTGTATTTTAATAATTTTATAGTAATCAATTGTGGGAGGAAACCATGTGCCATCATTATATGAATATATGAATATATTCATTATATGTATTTGTTTCCCTTGATAATTGAAGTTAGCAGTTGACATGGTGGGAGAAATAATAGCTAAAATGAATTTTTTGCATTTCCCCCCCTCTTTCTTATTTTCTTTTTAGAATATAATTGGTAGCTGGCAAGGAACATAATTTTTACTAAATTGTTTCTTATTAAAAGATAGCAATATGCATATTTTGAAATGAAAAAATAAACACATTACTTCTAATTTTATCTCAAACTATACAATATATAAAACAATTCCATTCTTACAACAGATAAAATTGAATAAAAAGAACATTAAACATGAGCAAGGTAAAACTGAGTAATGCTGCAAAATTGTATAATGGTTTTCTGATATCTTTAATAAGGAAACTAGGCTATTTCTCCTGTTTTACAGTAGAATATTAAACTAATGACAGGTTTATTTGTCCATACTAAAGGAAAATAAATGAACTATAATTTTTGTTTTTACATTGTTAGCAAAGAACATTCACTGTTTAACGTTAGTATTTTTTGGCTGCTACACTGATTCAGCCAAAGTGATTCTCAAATATGAATTTTCATAATTGAATTATCTGATGGAATTATATAAATTAAAATGGTGCAATCTGTTGCATAGGGTGATCTTTTTTAACCAAACTAAATTCTTATTCTTAAATGTAGTATTTCATAAGTTTGAAAAGTTTTCTCCATTCTGTATTATTGTCATTTCACCTATATGTTAGTTATTCTACAAGTTACTTGCTATTTATACTTTTGTCTAAAAATGAGATTATACTTTATACACATTGTACATTTCAATTGCTTTCATATCCTGAGAACTCGATAAATTATAGAAGTAATAGTAACAGTAGCAGGAGTGATAGGAATGGTAATAGTGGGAGTACTTTGGGCGCTTGCCAACATTTTTCTATAAAAAGCTTTACGATAGCTAATGAGGTTACACATTAGAGCACACAGCATGGTGCTTACAACTGTTACCTCCAAATTGTTAAAGTTGTTAAAGAAAGGATTACATGGTATGAATATTAGATTAAGAACTGTTTTCAGGGTCACAGTTTATAGTCAAATATATTCTTTTTCTAATAGATTTTTGAAGTTTATTTATTTATTTTGAGAGAGAGAGAGTGTGTGTGAGCAGGGGAGTGGCAGAGAGAGAGAGAGAGAGGGAGAGAGAGAATCCCAAGCAGGCTCTGCGCTGTCATCACAGAGCCTGACATGGGGCTTGAACTCATGAACCATGAGATCATGACCTGAGCTTCGATCAAGAGTTGGACACTTAACTGAGCCACCCAGGCGCCCCTCAAATGTAATTCTAATGCCACCTGATATTCTTACTATATGCATGCTCTTGTGCTGGATGCTAATTAAGCAAACTGACAATTTTAGGTAAATGAACTGATCAACATTAAGCCAAGCATCTCAGGGTTCAGCTGAGGAAACAAAAGAGATAAGTCAGTGGGTCCTTCTTCTGCCTGAAGTCCCTATTAAAATTCTGACTCCATGACTTCAGAAAAAGTAGGTGCCCATAATTCCTTCTTTCCCTTAAGGGGCTATATTCTAGCTAATTTTTGTATGTCTGTTCATTTATTTGTTTCCAGAAGAAAAAATTCAAGCTCTCATTTTTATTTTTCCACTGTAGGATATGTTATAGATAGTTTTATACTTTTCATTATTTTTTTATATTTTTTTTAATGTTTATTTATTTTTGAGACAGAGAGAGACAGAGCATGAAAGGGGGAGGGTCAGAGAGAGGGAGACACAGAATCTGAAGCAGATTCCAGGGTCTGAACTGTCAGCAAGGAACCCGACGCGGGGCTCGACTTCATGGACTGTGAGATCATGACCTGAGCTGAAGTCAGACGCTAAACCAACTGAGCCACCCAGACGCCCCAAACTTTTCATTATTTTCTAAGATCAGGGTTATCTTAGTCTGACATTGGGTGGGTTTTTTTTGTTTGTTTTTGTTGTTTTATTTTTGCTTCTGCTTTTACTTTCTTTTTTTTTTTTTTACTTTTTTTCACAGATTTTTTAGGATATAATTGACATATTTTAACTCTGATACTGTGTTTTTGATGAAGAAATGAGAGACATAATTGCTACACATAGGAAACATCTTTAAAGAAAATACTACATTTTTTTTGGTCTTATATCCATGACTTCTAGACCCGAGCACCTAGTAGTGATCGGTAAATGTCTGTTGAATGAACAAATAAGTGAACAACCACTGATTCCAAGAGGGATTCTAGGGAGAAGACACACCTCTTAGTTGGGAGCCTGTTAAACACAATGACACATCCAGACCTCATGTGACATGATATATTACAGGTTTAGGAAGTCAGTCTAGTGGATTGCAGACTACATTTTTGAAAATTAGAATAATATCAGGTAAATAAATAATGGAATGCATGTATTTCATGTTGGGTTATTTCTTATAAATTTGTTATATATATAACAACTATATATATATATATATATATATATATATATATGTATATATATATATATATATATATATAGTTGATATCTTCCTTGGGTCATGATGTTGCAAGGGAAAAAAAATCAAACGGAAATAGCAACAAAAAGTGCTACCCTGCTTCAGGAAGATTCTAGTTCCCCAACTAGTTCCCTCATTACAAAATGTGGCTTGCAGTTCATTAGCAACAGATCCAATATACACTGCTACATTTGACTTATAAATATGTGCATGTGTGCATACATGTGGAAAATATCTATATGAATGAATATTAGTTAATACAAGTGGATTCCTAGTGCTTTGTGTAAGGCAAAAAAAAGTTTGCTGTATATATAACTTAAGTTTTCCACTTAGGCAATTTCCTTTTATATGACTGCAGAATTATCAGATGTTACAAGCCTTTGCCTTCAGAAGGTTTGTGTTCATTCAAGAGATCTTTGAGAGAAATATTGCTTGTGTAAACGAACACATCTAATGACTAGTAGTGAAAGGAACATTACACTGGAAATGATGTAAAGTTGATAGAAACTTAAATTGAAGTGGGCTTAAAGCATTCCATTTCATCTATCACAGGGTTTAGTAATTTCATGTGACTGATGGTACCTTTCATGTCACAAAATAATTTACAATGTCTTTTCTTTCTTTTGAGGTGAATTCTGTAGTTTGTTAGGGGGTTTATAGCTCTTTGTATCATTTGAAAGAAACTAATGTTACTGTGCATTAAGCATTTCAGTTGGGTCAAGCGCTATACTAAGAAAATTAGTTATTTAATCTTCACCAAACCGTATCAGATGGATTCTGTTGTTTTACTCATTTTCCAATGCAGTTGAGAGAGATTAAGTCACTAGCCCAAGGTAACGCATTTAGAAAGATGTAGAGTTTGCATTTACACTCAATTCTCTGTAACCACAGAGCCCCCCATTTTTTTACTGCTATTCACTATTGTTTTTAACAGATATCTCTTATCAGTCTAGTAGTTTTTATGAACCTGATCTCATTCAATATTTAGAAAAAAATAGGTAAGGAGGGTATTTATTTCAACAGAAAAATTATTTTGCCTGATTGTAGAAAAGCATTTTATTATAAAATATCTTTTAAATACAGTAGCCAGGAATAATATCTTAAAAAGTCACTTGAAATATCATCATTTAAATAAATCCAATATGAATTCTTTAAAACCTACAGCCCTTCCACTATGATTTTAAATTATACAAACATGCTTTTCATTTACCTGAGACATTTGTCTCAAACTTTTACCTTTTTTTAGAAGGCCTCCTGTATTTTCATGAGTGAAATGTTCTTCTAAATATTATTGAGAAAACAAAGAGTCACCTATATTTCATTTTTAAAGTTGCCAGAAGTGAATTTATTTCTGAGGTAGCTAACTGCTTGAACATTTATAAAATTAGTGTTCTTCCATTTTTAATATGAAAAATCTTTTCTCTTAAATATTCTTCAAAAGCCCACCAACCCTCTGAATGTTTTATTACTTTCTACTAAAATACTCTGTCACTTGTTTAGCAGAATTTCTCCCAGATATCCAATGTTTTGTATGAATGATTTGTAGATCTTGTTTACATTGTCAAGACAGTGTTTTATTATTATTTGTATATTTTGTTCCTATGTACAAGAATGTTAGTTAATAGACATGATAGTTCATTTTATGTGTCAACTTAACTGGGCAAAGGGATGCCCGGAGAGCTAGTGAAACATTATTTCTGGGTGTGTCTGTGAGGGTGTTTCTGGAAGAAACTAGCATTTGAATTGATAGACAAAGTAAAGAAGATTGCCCTCACCAAAGCAGGAGGAAATCATTCTATCCACTGAGGGCCTGAATAGTACATAAGGGTGGAGTAAGGATAAATTTGTTTTCCATTTGAGCTGGGACATCCATCTTCTCCTGCCCTCAGACATCAGTGCTCCTGATTCTCAGGCCTTTGGGTTTCCTGGTTCTCCAGGTTGCAGATGGAAGATTATGAGACTTCTCAGCAACCATAATCCCATGAGCCAGTCCCTCATAATGAATCTCTTTCTATATAGTTACAGATATTCCATTGGTTCTTTTCCATTGGAGAACCCCGACCAATATAATAGGGCAAGGAGCTGTCTACATTTGTAATGCCATCTTGTCAATATCTTTTTTTTTTTAAATCTTTTAATGTTTATTTATTTTTGAGAGAGGAAGAGAGTGTGAGTGGGGGAGAGGCAGAGATAGAGAAAGAGAGAGAGAGAGACAGACAGAGAGAGAGAGAGAGAGAGAGAGAGAGAATCTGAAGCAGGCTCCAGGCTCTGACCTGTCAGCACAGAGCCCAATGTGGGCTCGAACCCAGAACCATGAAATCATGACCTGAACTGAAGCCAGACACTTAACTGACTGAACCACCCAGGTACCCTGATTTGGTTATTTTAATAATTATGAGTAACGTCAAAGAGCAGAAAATAGAGTATTTAACAAGCTCAAGGAAACCCATTTGTGCTACATCTAGTAAATGTAAGTTATTTGCTTCCATGACTATGATTAATTTGGGGGAAAATAAAGCATTATAGATTGTACTGAAGATCTACAAGTCTCTCCAAATACAGCCATCTTAGTCCCTCCTTCACTTCATAGAAGTAGCAAATATCCTAATGTGTTTGAGCACCTCCTCCACCCAAGTATATATAATTTTACTAGTTATGCAAGTGACCATAAAGAATATGTGGCATACTTTTAAATTGCACATAAATGGTATAATGCTTTGTTACATTTTCATTCCAAGTAGACTTTCAATATTTTTCTATGTTGTTTCTTTCCATTTTTTAAATTTTATTGGCCTTTTATTATACTATTCATGCCATGTGTGAAGGGAAGAGAATGTGAAATATAATAGCATGCTACATTAGAAACAATTGGTGAAGGCATTTTTTCATTCTAGAGTCGCCATTTTATTGGGAATGCATTTTGCTGAACCTTCAAAATAAGGACAAGAAACTACTTTTGTTTAAATGAAGTGACTTGATCATAAATGAAATTTAATTGGAACCTTTTCTGTTACAGAGAGCTACATTAAAATAGAGGTTTAATTGGAGCAACACTGTAGAATTGTTTGGTTCTCACACACTTTAAAAATTGTATTTGTCCCTCTGCGGGGATAAAGTCTGATTGTGAGTCTGCCAAATAGAATGCTCCATGCTGTGGGGAACCAGTGGGATATGATAAGTTCTTCACAACATTGAAAGGAAGTCATGATTCAGAAATATGAAAAATGTGAAAGAATTCTATTCAATGGAACTATCAATTAATTAACCCATTATGTTTTTGTGCGTGACTCTGAGAATCTCTTTAATTTGTAAGTATATCTTGCAGAAGAAAATGGAGTGATTACAGGCTCTAACAACTAATGACTCTCCTTTTATAATCATCTAGAGGGGGAAGGAAGTAAGAAGTTTCTCTGTTCTGTCTTCAGTCTCTTCTTTCTGTCATCATCCACCATTTATTTGTATTTGCCACTGCATTCACTTGTTCAACCAGTATTTGTTGAATGCCTACTATGTAGTATTGATAGAACTCTTCAAATTGCTCGCAGTCTAGTGAGCAAGGAGATACTGATGTCTACCTCTTCATTGATTCAAGAGTAATCTTCTTTAAAATATTGAATGTGAACTTTATGGATTTATCTTGACTGCTGGAAAGCATACTGTAGTTTCCTCATGAGAAAAGGAAGACCCAGGTAAGGCCACTCCATCCCCAAGACTTGTACCTCCATTCCTAGGAACCGAGGGTATGCTCCTGCAATATTCTTGCTCCTGGGAAGATCGGTCCCACTCTAACCCCTATAAAATACTCACAGCTACCCAGATTTGGTGTGGTTCTCTCTGGTAACCTCATCAAGCTTTCCCCCCTATTTTATATCGTTTTTTTTTTAATCCAGATTCATCCTGGAACTATTAGCTCCATTGTGTTTCAAAAAATATCACTCTTACCTCTGTCACACAGTCTGTAGAATACAGTGTGTACTAAGAAAAAAAGGTACCGAATGAGGGACGTTGACTCAGTGTTCCAGTCTTGGCTTTACAGTTCTCAATGTGACATTTGAGTCTTGTTTTCGCTTCGCTTCTCCTTGCAAAATAAAAATAATCTCTTCCTGCTCAGTGGGTTGCTACAAGTTAAAAATTACATAATATTGATTTGTTTGAAAATTTTTGATCACCTTACAAAGATGTAATAATATGTAGAATATTGATAAGTATTAATATAAATTTCAGTGATAGGATTTATTATTAAGATTACATTCAAATGTGTAAATAATCTCTTTTTATACATAATACAAAATTGTCATAGGATATACCTTCTAAATTAAAACGCAAGGTTTCAGACCATGAGTCAGAGATACAATGTGATCATTAATGGAGCTGTTACAGACTTTTTAATTGGAAAATGAAATAGTCATAGCCCTAGAGTGAAGTTGACACCTTGTTTGTTATCTGAGACTTGATTTTGTGCTATAATTACTTTAGGATCCCATTAAAGTTTCAGGCTAACCAAATGATTGAGCTATACATGTGAATAAACCTGAACTACGTGCAAAGTGAATTCTTTGATAAATATATCCTGCTGATTTGGTTTCAAGGGAATCTGCACTAATTTCAGGTCCTTTTCATTGAAAACCTAAGAGGCAGTCACTTGGAAAGAAGCATCAAAACATGTGCCTTGAGATAAGAAAACAGACTTTCAAAGTGCTAATTTATGACTTGTAATTAGCAGCAATGCTGTTTACTCTGTGTTTTCATCCCAGTAAAGTTTGAAACTCTTTCCAGTAACTCAGCATCATTAAATATCAATTCTGTGTCCGGGATAAGTGTTGTGGGAGAAAAAAAAAAGGGGGGGGGGGAAGAATGTGACCTCTGATTGTGAGGTTTCTAGTCAACCAGGAAGGAAAAAGACATTAATTGAGCCCCAACTATTTTCTAGGAAGTAGGAAAAGAACTATTTTATCTAATCTAATCCTTATAATCAAGTTTAGCAGGAGGATACTGTAATCCCTTGCATTTAATTCTCTTGAGTTTAGGAAGAGGACACTTTAATTCCCTTTTGGGGATAAACAAATTCGGTTGAATGGCTCATAAAGTGGCTCTTTTGAGCGTTCAATAAATCCAGAATCATACAATTTGTATGTTTCAGAACTGATAGCTGCTATCATGGGGTCTCTTAAGCGTTAAAATGTGCATGTGTGTGGGTGCCTGGGTGTCTCAATCAGTTAAGCTTCTGGCTTTTGATCTCAGTTCCAGTTTTGATCTGAGTGTCACAAGTTCAAGCCCCCTGTTAACCAAAGTGGAGCCTACAATTTTTAAAAAAGTGTTTGTTTATTTTTGAGAGAGACAGAGTGCGAGAGAGGGAGGGGCAGAGAGAGGGAGACAGAATCCAAAGACGGCTCCAATTTAGAGGCTGCAGATTATGAAAATAATCCCTTTGATGCAGAGCTCAAACTCACGGACTGTGAGATCATGACCAGAGCCAAAGTCAGATGCTTAACTGACTGAGCTACCCAGGCGCCCCATGTGGAGCCTACTTAAAAGTAGGCTCTTTTAAGAGCGGTGTCTGGGACTGACAATCTGTCCCTAGTCCCACACCTGCCAGTGGCACCCGGGACTGATGGTCTGTCCCTGGGCACACACTCATATATATACATATATACACTGTATATATATATATATATGTATATATATATATATATATATATATATATATATATACATATATACACACACACACACACACACACTCATATATATACATATGTATGTGTATATATATATATATATATATATATATATATATTAATGAATTGAAGGCGATGTATATAATATATATAGTAATGCTTTTAGCAACTGAAAGATATAGCAATGAACACAGGAGGCAAATCCTTGCCCTCATAGACACCTTTTAGAGAAAGAGAGAATTGCAATATATTGCAATAAATAAATAATACAATTTCAGTCAGCACTTCAGTTATGGTCTCAAGAAAAATAAAGCAAAGGGATTAAGACTGATGGGGGGAGGCATTTTAGAGTAGCTGGATAAGGCTTTTCTGAAAAAAATGACATTTGACTAGAAACTAGAACAAAATGTAGGAGAGAACCTTATAAGTAAATCTGAGCCAGAAAAAGCAGCAAGTGGAAATGCTCAAAATTTGGACAAAACTTGGAAGATGTAAGGAATAGAAAGATGGTTGATTGGGAGGGACCTAGCAAACAAGAAAATGGTGCAAATTGTAGCATAATCTTTATTAAATTTTATACCCCCAAACCATGGTGAATCATTTGAATTTTATTCTAAGGGTGTTGGAAAGCTTTTAAAATCTTTTGAGCATAATTTTGGTCTGATTTAATTAGAAAAGAAACAACAACAACAACAACAACAACAAAACAAACAAGCAAAAAAAAAAAAATACAAGGAGAGCAGCTTCAGGCACTGAGGAGATTAGGACTGGAGAGTTGAACTGGTTTCAGCAAGAGACAGGTACAGGGTTATGCAGATGGTCTAGGTGATAGGTTACAACTGCTTGGAATGGGGTCATGACAGGAGGTATAGAAAAATGATTGAATTCAGAATGTATTTTGCCATTTGAAATGATGTGGATGGAGCTAGAAAGTATTATGCTCAGTGAAATAGGTCAGAAAAAAGACAGATACCATATGATTTCTGTCACATGTGGAATTTAAGAAACAAAACAAAGAAGCATAGGGAAAGTAAGAGAGAGGTAAGGGGTGCCTGGGTGGCTCAGTTGGTGAAGCGTTGACTTTGGCTCAGGTCATGATCTCACAGCTCGTGAGTTCAAGCCCCAGGTAAGGCTTTGTGCTGACAGCCCAGAGCATGGAGCCTGTTTCAGATTCTGTGTCTCCCTCTCTCTCGGCTCCTCCCCCACTTGCAATCTGTCTCCCTCTCTCTCTCTCAATAATAAATAAACATTAAAAAATATATATAAGAAATTAAAAAGAGAGAGAGAGAGAGAGAGGGAGAAGTAAACCGAGAAACAGACTCTTAACTATAGAGAACAAACTGATGGTTACCAGAGACAACCTGGGTAGAGGTATGAGTGAAATAGGAGTGAAATATATGGAAGTGATGTATGGACGTGTTGGATCAGTAAATTGCACACCTGAAACTAACATTACACTGTATGTTAACTAATTGCAATTTAAATTAAAAAAAAAAAAAAGAAACAAAATGTATTTTGAAGATAGCCATGATATGGCCTATTAGAATTCCTGTGTACATTAAATTAGATAATGAATGTAAAAGTTTTATCACGCTTTTGGTATCAAGATGGTAGACAACTATTAGATTAGAAAAAAATCACGAAATTAAAAGCATTATATCAAAGCCAATATAGAAAGGTTTTAAATTTCTGCTCAGAATTAAAGTTATAGTAGTCATCAAATTTATTTTTATTGTTAATCTTTTAATTGACAAAAGATACTGAAAATCCAAAATAGTTCTAAGTTTTTTTCTTTTATATTTTCTTTGTACATTTAAAATGGGAATGCTTTATTGGTTAAATATGGAAGTGCCCAGAAATTAATACCATTTTTTAAGAACATGCTTCCATAATGTATTGGTGCCTTAAAATATGCATCAGTTACACATATAATTTGGTTTTATACTGAATTCTAACGTGTGTGTGTGTGTGTGTGTGTGTGTGTGTATTTGGGTATGGGACTGTGTTTGAGCCCTTGTGGTTATTTGGTATTCTCAGGGTATGATACCCATGTAAATAATTACAAAATTAGAAATTCCTCAGAGTAAACCTACTTGGGACCGATGTTCAAAGCTGCCTGTCTAAACTAATGACATATAATTTGTGCAGATCAAAGTAGTAAATTTTAATTAGTAATGGTGCAGTTAATAGTAATCTGGGAACATGTTATGTAAGACTGATACTGAGTTGGGTAAGAAATAAAAAACAAAAAACAAAACCAAAACTGTGGTTGACAAGCAAAGTGAAACAAAAGTGTTAACACCTATAGGCTTCTGCTTCTGAATGGTAATCTGGCTCAGCTCATCTGTTGTAGGGCAGAACCCGTTTATCAGGGAGTAGCCAGATGTTCAGCTTCCAGTGTTGGTGATCTTCTTCAAGGCTTTACTAGTTTTCTTCAACTTGTTAATTAGAACTATAAAAACTGTTTTTGGAGGGAGGTGAAAATTGAGAAGTACAACTTATATTTAAGTCATTATCTTGTAGGCTATTAAGCTCCAAAGTAAGACACTGGAATTATTTTGGGTTACTAGGAATATATATATATATGTTGTAGTATAATAAAAGAATATTCATATATGATGCAGTTCTCATAGAGAAATGTTTTAAAGGAATTTTATTGTTTTATGTTTTTAAATTTTTTAAAGTTTCTTTATTTATTTATTTTGAGAGGGACAGAGACAGCATGATTAGGGGAAGGGCAGAAAGACAGGGAGAGAGAGAGAGAAAGAGAGAGAGAGAGAGAAAGAATCCCAAGCCGGCTCCGCATTGCCAGTGCAGAGCCCAACGAGGGTCTCGAACTCATGAAACCACAAGATTATGACCTGAAAACTGAAATTCAGATGCTTAACCAACTGAGCCACCCAGGAACCCCTTAAAGGAAATTTTTAATTTTACTTCTAAAAACAATGCTTCACACCTTTGAATTAGAGAATCTAAGGAATAAAATTTGGGAAAGACCTTTAGCATAGGGCTTCTCAAAATTTAATGTGCATACAAATCACTCGGGTTTATGTTAACATGTAGATTCTAACTCAGGAGTATTGGGAAAGTATCTGAGAGTTTGTTTTTCTAATAAGATCCCAGGTGATAGTGATGAATCACACTTTGACTATCAAGGTTCTAGATAACTGAAAGACAAGAAAAAGCGTAACACTTAAGTGATTCTTCTTTAGGTTGATATAGAAAGTTTCTTTAACATTCTGGTTAACGTTAAAGAGCTAAAACTGAGAATAATGAATAATGCATATGGAAGTGTTTAGGAAAGATTTTATAACACGCTAATCAACAGACATTCTTAGAACCTAGGGAAAAATTTCGTAAGAAGCTCTCAGTGCTTCCCCTCAACCAATCTTGGAAATTTCTGTTTAGTCTAGGAGTATACAGTTTAATCATTAGATGATCTCCTAAAACTATGGTCCATTCATTGTGTTTCTATCATCACTGACCTTGTTTACCTTCTGCATTTTTCTTGCCTCATGTCTTGCCTAAGGCTATGAAAGCAATGCTTAGCTAAATGAATCCCTGTAAATTAATGAATTTCTTCTTTTCTAAAACAAATACATAAAAGACTCATATTGGTTGATACTTTTAAAAGTATGATCCTGTTGTATGTGTTTTCTCACCATGTCTTTGTTCATGAAAAAGAAAGCAATTTGCATTTAGTTTCTTCTCAACACCTTTACCCCAAATTGTGTAATAAGACAATTCTCTGTACAGAATCAGTTTTACCGTATAGTAAATGCTACACAAAACGCAGAGTAGAGATTTGAGAGTGATAGCTTCCTAAGTTTTTATGTTGAGAAAGGCAAGCCTACATACAGAGAGATTCTCAACTGCCTTCTTGGTCATGAGGGTAGAGACCCACTTGAGCTGAGATCAGCTTGCAGTGGATATCCTAACAGAAAAAGGGTACTCAAGCTGCTGTGAACCCAGCCTGAATTCCAAACCACATCCTCTTTTTTCTTAGTCTATGAACATCTGCTGTCTACACAAGATGGAAAACTGAGCCTAGGTTCCAATAACTACTCTATTTTTAACTTACTTAATAGAGATATAATTTAATGTGCCTGTCAACATTTAATAGAAGTGGAATAGTATAGTTTTCCTTACAGAATTTTAAAGATAAAGAAGGTCTAAGTCATTATTTTTTTTTCCTTTTGGTTGGGAGACAGTTAAAGAATTCTTTCTGAAAGTTGGGAGACAGTTAAAGAATTCTTTCTGAAATAATTGGTAACTGAATTTGATTTTAATTCATGTGTAGGCTTTAATCAGGCAAACATTGTGTTTTGGAGATAAGTTCAGGGATGGCAGAGAAGATAGTGTACATAAAACCAAGAGAGAAGAACCATAGTGGTGAGTTATTTTTTTAACTACTCACCACTTCAATATTGCTGAGATATATAGCTTAAGGACATATATACCAGAGTCACAAAGGTATCTAATTACTGAAGATTTTCTATCATTTATCAAATATAAAATCATATTCATATTTTTGATTAAGAAAAATTCTTGTTGTTTACCTAGATGATTCATTTGAGAATGACAGGTTCAAATTATTTGGATATTTCTCATAGACAAAGGATAGAATTCTTATTAACTCCATGTTTTGAGATATCACACAGACAAAATGATAATAAAATTATGGGAAAATGAAAGAATAAAGATAAGAATGATTCTACAAATGTGGACATAAAAAATGGAAGTTTAAGAATTAAACTGTTTATGATCTCAGTGTTGTTTGGAAATATATATATTTTTTCTTATTTTAAAACTGTTAAAATTGTCTTCTCAGTGGTAGTAATGCCAAAGGTGATAAAAATTTCTTCATCAATATTGTAATAACCATATTCATAACTACTGTTGACATTTTAAAAAATAATTAATTTACACTTTTTGAAAGATAGTGCTCTTTTATACGAAAATATTTTGTCTTCTCATATTTAATGATGCCATTTTTGCAAGCCAAAAACGTTAATACGATCAATAAATGAGAAAACTCTGAACATTTTTTGAAAATTAATTTTTTCAGTCATACTATATTTGAAAATAACCTTTCTCCCTTTGGGCTGGTGCCCAGCTGAATGGAAAACCCGTCATCTTGCAGGCACTAACCTGTGAGCACCAGGTACCTGGAGACCAGGCCCCCTCTGCTGGGGGGTCCCCCAGGAGCTATGCCCCATCATTCTGCAGCCCACTGACTCCCAGCCCGATGCACATTAAAGACTGAGAGGTACAGATCTAAATTGTCCTATGGAAGAAGCATGGTGCTACTCTGGGCACAATGAGAAGCTGAGTCTAAAACACTAGTGGGGTAGTGTTGGTGGGAAGATGGTGTAGGAGGACGCTGGGCTCACTGCGCGTCCTGCTGATCACTTAGATTCCACCTACACCTGCCTAAATAACCCAGAAAACTGCCAGAAGACTAGCAGAACGGATTCTCCAGAGCCAAGCCCAGGTGAGAGGCCCACAGAAGAGGGTAGGAAGGGCAGAGAGGCGGTGCCCGCTCCACAGACTGGCAGCCGGGACAGAGGGGCGGCCTGCCGGCCAAGCAGAGCCCCCAAGTCTGGCTTGCAAAAGCGGAGGGGCTGGACGGAGTGTGTTTGGACAGCAAGCGGGACTTGACATCTGGAAGGTTAAAAGGTAACAGCTCTGCTTGGAGAATGAGAGGGCTGGAGGACAATGGGAGGGAGAGTTGTTGACCTCCCGGGCGACAGAGCTCAGCTTGACGGGGAACAAAGGCGCTCGCCAGCGCCATCTCCCTCGCCCATCCCCCAGCCAAAATGCCAAAGGGAACCGGTTCCTGCCAGGGAACTTGCTTGCACCCCGCAAACACCTAACGCTGTGCTTCTGCAGATCCATCCCTCCAGCGGGTCTGACTCCATCCCGGTGCTGCAGGGCCCCTCCTGAAGCGGATCTCCGAAGGAAAAGCGAGCTGAGACTGCCCCTCCCGCCCCTGTGCACCTTGCCGATCCACCCCAGCTAATACGCCAGATCCCCAGCACCACAAGCCTGGCAGTGCACAAGTAGCCCAGAAGGGCGACACCACCCCACAGTGAATCCAGCCCCTAGGAGAGGGGAAGAGAAGGTACACACCAGTCTGACGGTGGCCCCAGTGGTGGGCTGGGGACAGACATCAGGTCTGACTGCGGCCCCGCCCACCAATGCAAGTTATTCAAGACAGCACAGGGGAAGTGCCCCGCAGTCCCGCACCACTCCAGGGACTATCCAAAATGACCAAACGGAAGAATTCCCCTCAAAAGAATCTCCAGGAAATAACAACAGCTAATGAACTGATCAAAAAGATTTTAAACAATATAACAGAAAGTGAATTTAGAATAATAGTCATAAAATTAATCGCTAGGCTTGAAAACAGTATACAGGACAGCAGAGAATCTATTGCCACAGAGATCAAGGGACCAAGGAACAGCCAGGAGGAGGTAAAAAATGCTATAAATGAGCTGCAAAATAAAATGGAGACGACCACAGCTCGGACTGAAGAGGCAGAGGAGAGAATAGGTGAACTAGAAGATAAAATTATGGAAAAGGAGAAAGCTGAGAAAAAGAGAGATAAAAATATCCAGGAGTAGGAGGGGAAAATTAGAGAACTAAGTGATGCACTAAAAAGAAATAATATACACATAATTGGTGTTCCAGAGGAGGAAGAGAGAGGGAAAGGTGCTGAAGGTGTACTTGAAGAAATAATAGCTGAGAGCTTCCCTGAACTGGGGAAGGAAAAAGGCATTGAAATCCAAGAGGCAGAGAGAACTCCCTTCAGACGTGACTTCAATAGATCTTCTACACGACATATCATAGTGAAACTGGCAAAATACAAGGATAAAGAGAACATTCTGAAAGCAGCGAGAGACAAACGTGCCCTAACATATAAAGGGAGACCTATAAGACTCGTGACTGATCTCTCTTCTGAAACTTGGCAGGACAGAAAGGAATGGCAGGAGATCTTCAATGTGATGAACAAAAAATATGGAGCTGAGAATCCTTTATCCAGCAAGTCTGTCATTTAGAACAGAAGGAGAGATAAAGGTCTTCCCAAACAAACAAAAACTGAAGGAATTCATCACCACTAAACCAGCCCTACAAGAGATCCTAAGGGGGATCCTGTGAGACAAAGTACCAGAGACATTGCTACAAGCATAAAACATACAGACATCACAATGACTCTAAATCATATCTTTCTATAATAACACTGAATGTAAATGGACTAAATGTGCCAACCAAAAGACATAGGGTATCAGAATGGATAAAAAAACAAGACCCATCTATTTGCTGTCTGCAAGAGACTCATTTTAGACCTGAGGACACCTTCAGATTGAGAGTGAAGGGATGGAGAACTATTTATCATGCCACTGGAAGTCAAAAGAGAGCTGGAGTAGCCATACTTATATCAGACAAACTAGACTTTAAATTAAAGGCTGTAACAAGAGATGAAGAAGGGCATTATATAATAATTACAGGGTCTATCCATCAGGAAGAGCTAGCAATTATAAACATCTATGCACCGAATACGGAAGCCCCAAAATATATAAAACAATTACTCATAAACATAAGCAACCTTATTGATAAGAATGTGGTAATTGCAGGGGACTTTAACACCCCACTTACAGAAATGGATAGATCATCTAGACACACGGTCAATAAAGAAGCAAGGGCCCTGAATGATACATTGGATCAGATGGACTTGACAGATATATTTAGAACTCTGCATCCCAAAGCAACAGAATATACTTTCTTCTCGAGTGCACATGGAACATTCTCCAAGATAGATCACATACTGGGTCACAAAACAGCCCTTCATAAGTACACAAGAATTGAAATTATACCATGCATACTTTCAGACCACAATGCTATGAAGCTTGAAATAAACCACAGGAAAAAGTCTGGAAAACCTCCAAAAGCATGGGGGTTAAAGAACACCCTACTAACGAATGAGTGGGTCAACCAGGCAATTAGAGAAGAAATTAAAAAATATATGGAAACAAACGAAAATGAAAATACAACAATCCAAACGCTTTGGGATGCAGTGAAGGCAGTCCTGAGAGGAAAATACATTGCAACCCAGTCCTATCTCAAGAAAGACGAAAAGTCCAAAATACAAAACCTAACAGCACACCTAAAGGAACTAGAAGCAGAACAGCAAAGACAGCCTAAGTCCAGCAGAAGAAGAGAAATAATAAAGATCAGAGCAGAAATAAATAATACAGAATCTAAAAAAACTGTAGAGCAGATCAACGAAACCAAGAGTTGGTTTTTTGAAAAAATAAAGAAAATTGACAAACCTCTAGCCAGGCTTCTCAAAAAGAAAAGGGAGATGACCCAAATAGACAAAATCATGAATGAAAATGGAATTATTACAACCAATCCCTCAGAGATACAAGCAATTATCAGGGAATACTATGAAAAATTATATGCCAACAAACTGGACAACCTGGAAGAAATAGACAAATTCCTAAACACCCACACGCTTCCAAAACTCAATCAGGAGGAAATAGAAAGCTTGAACAGACCCATAACCAGCAAAGAAATTTAATCAGTTATCAAAAATCTCCCAACAAATAAGAGTCCAGGACCAAATGGCTTCCCAGGGGAGTTCTACCAGACGTTTAAAGTAGAGATAATACCTATTCTTCTCAAACTATTCCAAGAAATAGAAAGGGAAGGAAAACTTCCAGACTCATTCTATGAAGCCAGTATTACTTTGATTCCTAAACCAGACAGAGACCCAGTAAAAAAAGAGAACTACAGGCCAATATCCCTGATGAATATGGATGCAAAAATTCTCAATAAGATACTAGCAGATCAAATTCAACAGCATATAAAAAGAATTATTCACCATGATCAAGTGGGATTCATTCCTGGGATGCAGGGCTGGTTCAACATTCCCAAATCAATCAATGTGATACATCGCATTAATAAAAGAAAAGATAAGAACCATATGATCCTGTCAATCGATGCAGAAAAGGCATTTGACAAAATTCAGCACCCTTTCTTAATAAAAACGCTTCAGAAAGTTGGGATAGAAGGATACTTAAACATCATGAAAGCCATTTATGAAAAGCCCACAGCTAACATCATCTTCAATGGGGAAAAACTGAGAGCTTTTTCCCTGAGATCAGGAACACGACAGGGATGTCCACTCTCACTGCTGTTGTTTAACATAGTGTTGGAAGTTCTAGCATCAGCAATCAGACAACAAAAGGAAATCAAAGGCATCAAAATTGGCAAAGATGAATCAAGCTTTTACTTTTTGCAGATGACATGATATTATACATGGAAAATCCAATAGACCGCACCAAAAGTCTGCTAGAACTGATACATGAATTCAGCAAAGTTGCAGGATATAAAATCAATGTACAGAAATCAGTTGCATTCTTATACACTAATAATGAAGCAACAGAAAGACAAATAAAGAAACTGATCCCATTCACAATTGCACCAAGAAGCATAAAATACCTAGGGACAAATCTAACCAAAGATGTAAAAGATCTGTATGCTGAAAACTATAGAAAGCTTTTGAAGGAAATTGAAGAAGATATAAAGAAATGGAAAAACATTCCATGCTCATGGATTTGAAGAATAAATATTGTCAAAATGTCAATACTACCCAAAGCTATCTACACATTCAATGCAATCCCAATCAAAATTGCACCAGCATTCTTCTCGAAACTAGAAGAAGCAATCCTAAAATTCATATGGAACCACAAAAGGCCCCGAATAGCCAAAGTAATTTTGAAGAAGAAGAACAAAGCAGGGAGCATCACAATCCTAGACTTTAGCCTCTACTACAAAGCTGTCATCATCAAGACAGCATGGTATTGTCACAAAAAACAGACACATAGACCAATGGAATAGAATAGAAACCCCAGAACTAGACCCACAAACGTATGGCCAACTAATCTTTGACAAAGCAGGAAAGAATATCCAACGGAAAAAGGACATTCTCTTTAACAAATGGTGCTGGGAGAACTGGACCGCAACATGCAGAAGATTGAAACTAGACCACTTTCTCACACCATTCACAAAAATAAACTAACTCAAAATGGATAAAGGACCTGAATGTGAGACAGGAAACCATCAAAACCCTAGAGGAGAAAGCAGGAAAAGACCTCTCTGACCTCAGCCGCAGCAATTTCTTACTTGACACATCCCCAAAGGCAAGGGAATTAAAAGCAAAAATGAACTACTGGGACCTTATGAAGATAAAAAGCTTCTGCACAGCAAAGGAAACAACCAACAAAACTAAAAGGCAACCAACGGAATGGGAAAAGATATTTGCAAATGACATATCAGACAAAGGGCTAGTATCCAAAATCTATAAAGAGCTCACCAAACTCCACACCCAAAAAACAAATAGTCCAGTGAAGAAATGGGCAGAAAACATGAATAGACACTTCTCTAAAGAAGACATCCGGATGGCCAACAGGCACATGAAAAGATGCTCAACGTT
Organism: Panthera leo; assembly: GCF_018350215.1. Lineage (NCBI taxonomy): Eukaryota > Metazoa > Chordata > Mammalia > Carnivora > Felidae > Panthera > Panthera leo. The sequence continues at coordinate 175,489,281 of NC_056682.1, forward strand.
GGTCCTCATCAGGGAAATACAAATCAAAACCACACCCAGATATCACCTCACGCCAGTCAGAGTGGCCAAAATGAACATATCAGAGACTATAGATACTGGAGAGGATGTGGAGAAACGGGAACCCTCTTGCTCTTGGTGGGAATACAAATTGGTGCTGCCACTCTGGGGAACAGTGTGGAGGTTCCTCAAAAAATTAAAAATAGACCTACCCTATGACCCAGCAATAGCACTGCTAGGAATTTACCCAAGGGATGCAGGAGTGCTGATGCATAGGGGCACTTGTACCCCAATGTTTATAGCAGCACTCTCAACAATAGCCAAATTATGGAAAGAGCCTAAATGTCCATCAACTGATGAATGGATAAAGAAATTGTGGTTTACATACACAATGGAGTACTACGTGGCAATGAGAAAGAATGAAATATGGCCCTTTGTAGCAACGTGGATGGAACTGGAGAGTGTGATGCTAAGTGAAATAAGCCATAGAGAGAAAGACAGATACCATATGTTTTCACTCTTAGGTGGGTTCTGAGAAACTTAACAGAAACCCATGGGGGAGGGGAAGGAATAAAAATAAAGAGGTTAGAGTGGGAGAGAGCCAAAGCATAAGAGACTCTTAAAAACTGGGAACAAACTGAGGGTTGATGGGGGGTGGGAGGGAGGAGGGGGTGGGTGATGGGTTTTGAGGAGGCACCTTTTGGGATGAGCACTGGGTGTTGTATGGAAACCAATTTTACAATAAATTTCATATATTTAAAAAAAAAAAGAAAATAACCTTTAATGCAAACAATGAAAATATGAGACAGCTATTTATGGAGAAATAAAATCTAATTTCAGGATTCCTATTTCGCTCACAGATTAATTATTTATGTTTTATATGCATAATAAAATTTTCTTCTATAGGACAATAGATGTATATTCATTATTTTAAAAAATCACAGTATTCTATTAAGGGGCAATTTGTTGTTTGATCAAAAAGACTAGTTAATTTTTATTAGCATTTAATGTAGGTTATAATTATAAAAGAGGAGTTGGTTAAGTAAGACTGAAAGGAAGGATGAGAAAAAGGTAAAAATAATTTAAGCAGGTCTTTGGTGTATTCTATGAGTGAACATTTCTAATTCTCATTTTCGGAAGAAGCACAAGATAATAAAAATCCATAAAGTCCAAAAGTAAGTTACTGTTGTTTCCTGTCAAGTTTAGTTAACAGTTGGCTGGGAAAAAAAACAAACAAAACAAAACAAAACAAAACAACTGTAGGGGATTTATAGGAGGGTTAACTGAAGACAAGGTTAAAGACATCAGATAAAATTCTCTTGGTTTTGCCTCTCTCCCTCTACAAATTTTAAACTTATCCGTGGATGGTAAATGTCCATATATTCCAGGATTCAGAAATGCACAATACTCCATCCAAGGGAGAAAGAAAGAAAGAAAGAAAGAAAGAGAGAGAGAAAGAAAGAAAGAAAGAAAGAAAGAAAGAAAGAAAGAAAGAAAAAGAAAGTTAGTTCTCAATTCTCTCAATTCTCTCTTATTGGTCCTACCTGGATCACTTTCATACCACTGAACCAATCCCACTGATTTTTTAAATCACTCCCAGCAACTGTGTATGAGAAATGAGTTTTGCTCAGCTGGCTGTTACAAAATTTGGGAGGCCCTGAGTGGGTGATGCAGAAACAATTCACAAAATCTTAACAAAATTCTTAAAACACCTTAGATTTATATTCAGAAAGAGAAGAAAATACATGCATAGACTGTGGTCAAAATAGAAGGAAGAAAATTCATTTTGTGCTTTAAAAAAATGTTTTGCTTGTTTGTTTTACATTAGAGAGAATCATGCATTAATTTGGGATTTTCTCTGAGCCACTAACTTTGAAATCAACTCAAGCACTTTTTGCAATGCAGATTTTTTTCTGCCAATGGCTGGCAACATTTAATCAGCTAACAAAGGACTCAGAATTCTGCATTTTAAATAAGTTCCCAAGGGAATTCTCAGGCACGTTTAATTTTCAGAAATACTACAATTAATTATGAGATCTTTGAAGGTAACGAGGATGCACCTTTGTATTCTTTCTTGTATTACAGTGATTCACATCATTTTTGGTATGTACTGTGTTTACTGTGTACAGTCATAAAAGGGGCATACAAATGAATATGCAGACTGTGGCTCATTGAGAAAGAAGAGCCAATCACTTAGAATAGGGCAGAATCTGTCGTGAGTGGGGAATAAGAGGCCTCTAGGACATGGTGCATTGGGCACTAGGTCTGTAAACCTTTAAAAGCCCTGGCACTCTTAAAATCTCTAGTCATTTGAAATTTACATTATCGAATTCTTCTCTCTCTCTATTTGTTCATTAGTACATTGCATCCACTTGTAAACACCTCATCCTTTGAAGACTTTGATGCCAAATATGCCATAATCCAACGTTCTTGACCCATGAATGTCATATCTGATAAATGGCTTCTCAGATTTTTTTCACCTTTTCATTCCCAAACTCTACATTTTTTTTTCCTGATGTGTCTTGGGTATTTACTTTCCTTGCTGCTTTCATAGTCCAAGATACCATCAACTTTTCCTAGATGGTCTTAAAAATTGGTATTCCAATTTTATTCTCCTCCAAACCATTCTCCAAATTGCAGACATAAGATTTTCCATGTTAATCTGACATTTTCATGCCCAAAGTCCTCTAATTAATTTCCCATCTCTTAAGAAAAAGATAAAAACCCTATTAAAAATTGCGTAGGGAGCCTGCATGTTTTACCTGTGCAATCTTCAACTTTTTTCTACTCATTCTCTGTACTCTAATATAACAGTATCTCTTTCAGAACTGTAAGTAAACCATGCTTACCTTCCATTGCAGCCATTTTCCACATGTTACTCTCTGTGACTGGAATATACTCAGCCATCCTTCTTTACATTGATGGATTCCATAAGTCTTTATCTCTCAATTCCATTTCCTATTCCTTAAAAGAGCTTTCTTAACCCCCCATACAATGCCAGGCTCATATAGCACTATTCACACTTATTTTATACTACATAATACTGTTTATAATTAAAAGTACCATTGTTTTTTACTCCCTCCATACAGTAAGCTCCCTGAGAACCCGGGTTCCTTCTGCCCTGATTTACCACTTAAAACCAAGTGCCTACCAAAATACCTAGCACACCAAAGGTTCTTGTTACATATTTTTAAATGAATGAATTAATGCTATGCTTCTGAGCTTCGGTTTTCTTATTTATGATACATGAGTAGTAGCTATCTCAGAGCATTCTTCTGAAGAATATATTCACTCAAACACCTATCATGGTGCCTCACATAAAACAGCAGCTCAAAAAACTGTTTTACTTTGTTTGCCTTTCCTTCTTAAAACATTGACATTTAATGACAACATGCATCTGATGAGATACTTCTAGAACTGAGATTGCATTTGGATTTATTTGAAATTGAATCCAGATTTATAGATATTGTCTTGTGAAATTTACGTGCTTATGATGTTCTGCTATTTTGTTTGCCTATAGGAATTTTTGTTAATTTCACTCATTTGGAATCTTATTTATTTTTATTTTTTTTGGAAAATAACCGAGCCTTAGTTGATTCTTCACAACACATGCTGCATTGAAACTAAGACTAGAGAGACATTTTGGAACTCCACTCTGTCATGAAAATAAATAAACTACTCTGGGATTTGAGATACTGTAGCTGTTAAAGATGCCTCTGAAAACCTCTTGATTTTATTATCATCCTACCTTTAGAGTTAACATGAGATGTTTTTATTAAAAGACACTCATGAAGTTGGGAAAATATATTTTTCAAAGTAGTGTTTTTATTGTAATATCAAAAACTGTAAGTTGGAAAAGATGGTTTACGGAGAAAAAATATTGTGTTGAAATTTGTAACTGTTAATTTCAGCATGAATTTACGAATGATGACCTGAGCCAATACAAGTAACGTGAGATGAGGAAATCATCCTCACTGCAAGGATAAGACTCTGCAAGTTTTAAGTTGTACAATCAAGAATCAGAAATTAAAGGGAGAAGAGGAAAGAGAGAAGATCAGAAGAAAAGAGAGGAAAATTATCAAAAGTTATGGCGAGGGAGAAAAAAAGACTTTAAATGGAGAATGGTATATTAAATTTTAATTTGCTCTGGTTGTCTAACACCCTCCATCTTTTAAAAAAAATTTAATGTTGGGGCGCCTGGGTGGCTCAGGCGGTTAAGCGACCGACTTCAGCTCAGGTCATGATCTCACAGTCCGTGAGTTCCAGCCCTGCATTGAGCTCTGTGCTGACAGCTCAGAGCCTGGAGCCTGTTTCAGATTCTGTGTCTCCCTCTCTCTGACCCTCCCCTGTTTATGCTCTGTCTCTCCCTGTCTCAAAAATAAATAAAAATGTTTAAAAAAAATTTTTAAAAAATAAAAAAAATTTAATGTTTATTTATTTTTGAGAGAGAGTGCGAGCCAGGAAGGGGCAGAGAGAGAGAGAGAGAGAGAGAGAGACAGAATCCAAGGCAGGCTCCAGGCTCTGAGCTGTCAGCACGATGTGGGGCTCGAACTCACAAACTGTGAGATCATGAGCAAAAGTTGGACGCTTAACCGACTGAGCCACCCAGGCATCCCCTGGAACACCCCCCAGCTTTAAGAATCTGCCACTCAAGTCTGAGTCCCAAAGGGAACCTTGGTGTGAGAGTCAACTTAAAAAATAGTAATAACAGTTTTTGAGTTTTGAGTTAGTTCTATTGGAACAATTATTCACTAGGCTTTTCTCATGGCTGACTCCTCAAAATTGAAATATCAGTTTAACTTCACTTCTTCAATCTCTAGGTAATCATCTTCCTTTATTCTTTATTACAGCACCTTGTTATTTTTATCAAAAGCACTATCACAACCCACACTTAACTAATTTGTGTATTTGTTCATTTGATATTTATTTTCTTATCAACTATAATGTAAATCATGAAGGCAAAGACCTTCTCTGTCTTGTTACATCACTGTATCGACAGTAACTATCACCAAAGGTGAAAATACTTGTTATATTAAAACAAGAAGGGATTGGGGCGCCTGGGTGGCTCAGTCCGTTAAGCGTCCGACTTCAGCTCAGGTCACGATCTGGCGGTCAGTGAGTTCGAGCCCCGTGTCGGGCTCTGGGCTGATGGCTCAGAGCCTGGAGCCTGCTTCCGATTCTGTGTCTCCCTCTTTCTCTGCCCCTCCCCAGTTCATGCTCTGTCTCTCTCTGTCTTAAAAATAAATAAACGTTAAAAAAAATTAAAAAAAAAAATAAAACAGGAAGGGATTAAAGGATAATGCCCTGAAAAATCACATTTTTTGGTCAACTTTAATGCAAATTAAATGCATTGTCCTAAAATTTCTAGGTACAGTATCAGATCTCTAATAACAAGCAACATTGGGAAAAAAATGTCTCTGAAAAGTCACAGACTTTCTCAGGGGTGGTAGTAAGTTTCAATCCAATCATGTATGTGAGTGTATGTACATTCACATACATATAAACAACCATAAATATGTTGTATATAAAAGGCAACATATACTCTTGGAAGAGTTTTAAGACCTTTATGTGTATTAACCATTTATTTATCATAATAAATATATTATTAAGCTACCAGATCTATTACAGTATCTATGATATTATCTCCTTTTCTACAGATGATGAAACAGAGATAGAAAATAAATTGCCTTTGTTTGAGACAGGTATTAATGGATAGAGTTAGGACTGAAACACAGATACCCTAGACCCCCAAGTCCATTACATTAAGCTATCCTCTGAAGCAAAGGAAGGTTTCAGCCAACATTTCAATTCACAAATATCAAGCACTTCTGGGTGGCTCAGTTGGTTGGGTATGTTACTTCAGCTCAGGTCATGATCTCACATTTCGTGGGTTCGAGCCTCACATCAGGCTATGTGCTGATAGCTCAGAACCTGGATCCTGCTTCAGATTCTGTGTCCCTCTCTCTCTGCCACACCCCCTGCTCACCTCTGTCATCTCTCTCTAAAATAAATAGACGTTAAGAAATTTTTTTAATTAAAAAAACATATCAGGAAGAATGAATCTTCAAGAAGTATGAGATATTGAGGATTGCTGGATATCAAAGCTATCTATTCAACTATCCTTTTAGCAGGACGTATGACCGCCAACTAAAGACTACATTCCTAGGTTCTTTTTCTGTCTGCCAAAGATGTGAGCAGAAGCAATGTGTCTCACTTCTCTGATTCTTAATATTTGTGTCTCTTCTATGTCCCACAGAGTAGGAAGTAGTGAAAATCGAATTAGTGAATTTCAACTCACATTAGAAACTGAGAGATAATAAATATCCAGGAAATCCAATATCTAAAAGGATTTCTCAAAAAGAAAACAAAGCTATTAGAAAGAAAGAGATGAAAAGAATTAATGTTGAAAAAGATTGCTTTGACCGAAATTTACAAAAATCTAGTGTTCTGCATATGGGGATTAGAAAAGAGAAGGTAGACAGACAATGATATTATAATTAAGCATGTAACCAAGAATCAAAAGGCACATTATCTCTAGTCTAAAAGAATGAATTACCGTGTTTTTAATGAAAACTCGATTGCCATTAGATTTTGATATCCAGTTATTCTAACACTCACGTTTGAGAGCAATGAAATATTTGTAGGCGTATGCATGTACCGTACTTAAAACACATCATTAAAACACTCAAATATTTTCTCTAGCAAACTATAAAAACAAAAACATGAAAGTAATACATAGTAATTAACAACATCATTGTTAACATCATCAATAAAACAACAGCCACAACAACAAAAGTGGAACTGGACAGGAGGGTGATTAAACAAAATTGGAAATTAGAAGCTGTTATGAAAAATTCCTTTCTTGAAATTATGGGACATGAATTCATAAGTAAAAAAAAAATTTAAAACTTTAGAATAGAAACAAAAGGGCATCAGGCACTAGAAAACACAAAAGTCTTGTGTTCATGTTAAGCAAAATATAATCTAAACTTTTTATTTAAAGACCCTAATGTTGGATTTTGCCAGAATTTGCTCTATTTTTTTCCCTGAATTTCAAAATAGCTTTTCTTGAGCATTTGCTGTTGTTATAACTAACAAAAATATTTACTTAATAGACAAAAACCTTGGAATTCAAAACCAGAGAAGGCTTGCCAGTCTGCTGAAGTCAGTTTTCCAATGCCTGGAGCCCCAGAGGCCATTCTGTAACAAGCAAAAACAAATTTAGAAGCCATACATGGGATAAAGATCACAGTGTAACTCTGTTTTAATTTTTAGAATGTGAATTTTATGGTGCATTGACACAGATTGCTCGTCTCTTTTCACTAGCCTAAAAATGGACAGATAGAAGTGCCTGTTGTGCTAAAGTATTCTGATGTTACAGACATAGGAGAAATAAATAAAAATCACATTGAATGCTTCTTGTCCAATGAAATATAAGGAAAACTTCTTTCTTTAATCGTTTTTCTTACTCTGTGTTTGAATTTCCATTGGCTCATAGACTTTGTATATGTGTACGTTTAGAATCATTTCACAACCATGGGAGATAAAGTTTTGGTCTTGGTTAAAACAGTAAATTGATTCACACAACTTAAAATATTACATAGAGCAGATGCACCAGTTTAAAGATCATCGTGGGCATGGCATGCCAAAAGACATGGGCTGACTGATTTTGATCAAAGGGAAAATTAAGGGTCAAAACGATGAACAATTGCAGTGATAAAATTAGCAGTGATAAAGGCTGTAAGCACACACTATGAAGCAGATTTAAAGGCCCTATAAATTAGTCAGGTAATAACAAATGACCATATATTATAAAGTCTGCATCATGTCAGTGAGAAATACAGAAAGTGTTAAATCTCCCTGCACTTTGTGAGCTAACAATGTAGTCAAAAGACTAAATCATCTCATATTGTACGTTAATAGACATTAAATATCATTATACAATTACATGTAAATATAAATTACATGTACCATTGTAATCACCTCTATTCTAGGGGCTAATAAAATGCTCTCTTTCTCTTGTGGGGATTTTAAAAACTCCTGTAGAATTTTTATATTTATCCAATGTGAATGTGAGGTGTATTGTTGTTTTAAAAATTGTCTCAGACTCTTTGAAAGAATATGGAAGTGTCAATATACTCTATTGCTGTATTGTACATGAAACTAATATGTATGTTCACCAATGGAATTTAAGTAAAACTTAAGTTATATATATATATATATATATATATATATATATATATATATATACAGTTTAATTGAAGGTGCCACAATAATTCAGGGAACAAGAAGATAAGTGGTAGGACTTGAAATTTGGTAGGGAAATAAGATTAATTTTGGAAGTGGGGAACAACACGCAAGGGAATGGCAGTAATTATCAATACAGTATTCTTATAAAACAGAGAA